>NW_026262913.1:0-30064 GCF_025434085.1 Hippocampus zosterae | reverse complement strand
CCCAACCCCAACCCCAACCCAACCCCCAACCCCAACCCCAACCCCAACCCCAACCCCAACCCCCAACCCCAACCCCAACCCCAACCCCAACCCCAACCCCAACCCCAACCCCAACCCCAACCCCAACCCCAACCCCAACCCCAACCCAACCCCAACCCCAACCCCAACCCCAACCCCAACCCCCAACCCCAACCCCAACCCCAACCCCCAACCCCTTTGAAGCTGATGGTGGTCACCCTGAACATAAACAGAAAAACGAAAATATGATGATGAGGTGTTGAAGGTGCTGGCGAGGGTCAGGGAGCTGGGGGTGCCGGTGGTGCACTCCTTAACCCGGAGCCGACTGGGAAGAGCGGTCACTGACAAGTTCAGGCCGAAGCTGGGCTGGCCTCGGTGATAAACTACGGAAGGATCACAAGAGCAGGAACAGAGCGTGCTGGAGCTGCGGGCGGCTTTGCGGGCAGGCTACCTGAAGCTATCGTAAATGGCCGGATGAAAGACTCAAATTTGATGAGCAAGAAAGAAACGAGCTACGACTGGCTGATAAAGGTTCTGATAATTGGGGACTCGGGTGTGGGCAAGACCAACGTGCTGCTGCGGTTCTGCGAGAACACCTTCAACTCCAGCCATCTGGCCACCATCGGCATTGACTTCAAAATCAAGACCATGGAGATCGACGGGAAGAACATCCGCATGCAGATCTGGGACACGGCGGGGCAGGATCGGTTCAAGGCCATCACCCAGACGTACTACAAGGGCGCGGTGGGCATCGTGCTGGCCTACTCCGTTACGGACCGGGCTTCCTTTACCAACATCGAGAACTGGATGAAGCAGATCAAGAACCATGCCTCCGAAAACGTGGTCAAGTTCCTGATCGGCAACAAGGCTGACTGCCAGGACAGAGTCGTTTCCGAGGCAGAGGGGCGCGAGCTGGCCGAGAAGTACGGGGTTGGCTTTAACTAGACTAGCGCCAAGGAGGGATTAATGTAGAGGAAACCTTCGAGACCATCACCCGTCAGATTAAGGACAAGTTACTCAACACGGGGGAGGGTCCTGGTTGAGTCCGGGTCTGCTGCCGGCAAGCTGAACAAATCCAAGGAGCCAAGCAAAAAGATGGGCTGCAGCTGTCTAACATGACCCCTATAATAATGCCATAATCGCAGGAGCGCGACACTATATTGTTAGTACCGCCGCAACAAAGGCAAAGCATACCCCAGCTGCTGCAGAAGCAGGGCAAGCCATGACAGATAACATACTCCAAGAACAAGTACCTGCCAGTTGCTCATGCGTCCGTGCGGACAGCAGGCGCGACAAGGGGGTATCTAGGGGCAGTCTCACTGCCGGGCTGAGGTGGGGCGATAGGGGAGGTCCATTAGGAGTAGTGTCCAACAAGGCTGACCTGCGTACACCATCCAGCGGACACTCCTGGTGGAGCAGATTACGAGCGAGTGATGGTAAATCTGCCTGGTTCTACTCGGCGCAGGCGCAGGGCCCTGACCTGCTCGAACCAGGGAACAACGGGCCCATAGGCTGAACTGGAAGCATTCAATTGTTCTTTCGCAAAATCCCGCGGATTGTCTGTTCGAGATTCTGCTCGTATCTGCAGGTGGTCAAATAGGCATTTTAATGAAGTATTCATGATCACGGGCGATCGTATGACAGTTTGTGGCAAGTTTCCTCAAGCAGCCCCAAGATGACTTCGTAAGTGGACTCCCTGCCCTTTTTCTCCTTGCCGATCTCCTCGATGGTCTTTTTAACGACCTCCTGTAGAAGGGTGTAGATCCCTTGGTTGCTTTCCTCGTGCTTGCTTTTTTCGAGGGCTAGCATGCTTTTGGCTCTGTTTATTTCCTCCACTGATTTCTTGTAGATATCCGAATCAAAATCCTGCCGCTCCATATCCTCGGTCCGAATGAGTTCTTGCACTTTAGGCAAATCTCTTTAAATCGTCGCTGTCAGATCCTAAACTGCCTAATCACGACGCTTAGCTTCCTGGCTAAGCTCTTGCTTGAAAGCCTTTGTGCGCTCGTCAATCAGCCGCGTCATCCTGGACTCGATTTCTTTCCGGCTCTGACACTCCCAGTCGATAAAATTGCACAGCTTTTCCTCCAGCACCTAATTGGCGTGGGTCTTTTCTTCGAGCAGTGTTTCATAGTCCTGGCGCTACTAGTCGATCAGCTTATTCATCCGTCCAATCTGTTCACGAAGACCACTTATCTTCTTGAGCGAATTACTGTAAAGGTTGTTGGACTCATTGTCAAATACTCCTAGTCGTTCCTCGAGATTATCCAGGCGAGCCTGTTTATCCACGCGGTCGGGGCAGGCGATCGCTCCTAGCTTCTGAGAGAGGGCCTGCAGCCTGTTCCGGGCCTCCAGACTTGCCATTCAAATTAACCGTTTTTATAATTGATCACATCAGGCCAGAGCTAAGGGACATCGCCTTGCTAAGCTCATGCTAAGCATCCATCATTTGCAGTCGAGTGGTGAGTCTCGCTCGCGCACCTGCGTTCTTAATCTACTCGTTTTCATCGCTCTCCTCATACTCCTTATCTTAAAGGCGCTTCTTGAGCCGTTTGAGAAGGAAGCCGGCCGTACACCCTACTTTTTATGGGATCTCCTTGCTCTTCGATTTGCGAGTTTCTTGCTCCATCAGCCAAATCATTAACAATTCGAGAGTCTCGAAGAAGGACTGGCTCGGCTTTATGGACAGATGGTTGGTGAGATCTTCCACGTCAAGCAGCTCACTTTACTTTGACTGCGCCACTGCAGGAATGATTTCTTCAAGAGGGAGTCCATTCAGTTCGAGCGTCGATTGCAGGGTAAGGCGCAAAGCCACATCGACTTTGTCCTAATTCCCTCGGTTTTCGACTACGAATGCAAGCATTTCCTAGAAGCTGATGAACCCCTTTTCCTACTTGTCGATGGCCTGAAAAAGGGCCATCTGCATGGCGGCACTAAACCCTCGCAGTCCACCCGTTCGGAAGCACTTCAGGAAGGCGTGATCGGTGATCACCCCCCGTTTGTTGTCTTCAGGAAGATTGTCCAGCACTGCCTAGAATATCTCACTTAAGCTCTGTTTATTCCTGAGCATGCTGTCTATCTTGATTCCGCTATTGACTCTCCGAGTATCGAAGCGCTGCTCCCGCTAAATTTTGCCGATGCAGGAGTCCAGGAACCCCAGCCCATCCATCAGCACCACCTCCTCCTTTTCTCGATCGCCCTGAATCTGGATCGGAAAGAGGGCTTCTCCTAGTGGATCTCGAGGTGACTCCCTAACATCTTCGACTTGGTTCCCCATTTATCGCACTCTAAACTAGAAAAGCTCAAAGTCAAGGAACTGATCGTTGTTTTCAAGCAAGCGTTCTTCAAAGTTAAGGATGTCAAGTAGGCTGAAGCCTCGTTGTTTTAAGAACACTGCTAGTTTTTCGATTATGAGTTGGTTTTCTTATGAGATCGACATCCAAATCGACTTGAGGTCCTGGCTGGTCATTGCCTTCGCGGCCGAGACGTGCGGGGTATGAACTTGCTAGAGGCCCAGCTTGCTGAGTCCAGACAGGAATTCCTCGAAGGTCACTTTATCAGTGGAACTAATTTGGTCTAGCAACAGTCTGAAGTCGGCCATCTTCACATCCTGCTTGCAGATTTAGCGAGAGTATTTGTAGTCGAATTGTTTGAAATAGTCGGTGAAGGACTGCCCCAAGGCCCCCAGCGTGTGGCTGAGTCGGTCTCGGAGGCGCCTAAGGTCGACAGTACTCTTGAGCTGAAGGGGCGAGGCCAGGCTCTATAGCTATTCATTCTTGGACCGCATCTTTTTCACCTGGTCATCAAGAGCAAGCACCTTATACTTCAAAGCCTTGACGATAGTTCGATAGTCTTCTCGCGTCTTCTGCTATTTCATTTAGAAAAAGTTGATAATCAAAGCGAGGTTTATTTGCTAACCTTAGCATCAATTTTGCTCAGCCTGCTCTGGAACTCTGCCAGAGAAGGGCGCAGGCGAGCTTCCGGGTTGAGGCACTCCAGAATTAGTTGCTGCAGCTTTTAGCCGCAGTGACTTGGCAGCAGCGAAGGTCTCACTCTTTGCATTTTCTCAGCCAGCTATTTTTCGCTCGAGGCGGACCAAGGCAGCCGACCTGTAGCAAGCTAAAAGCCTACAACACCGACTGCGAAGATTTCACTCTACTCGCCATAAAGGTTGTGAAGAATAGCCTCAGGAGCCATATAGGCAGGTGTCCCAACGTTTTCCTTGGAAGGTGTCAGGGCCTCTTAAAAAGTGCAGGCGAAGCCGAAGTCAGCTATTTTGAGAGTTTCGTGTGTTACGAGGAGGTTGCTGGGCTTGAGGTCTCTGTGGAGGACATGGAGACGTAGCAGCTCTGCTAGTCCTTCGGCGAGCTGACTCAGATAGGAAATGATTTCTTCCTCGGTGAGGCGGCGCTGCTTGAGGAGCGTGGCGAGACTGCCGTTCGGGCAGAACTCAGTCACCAGATAATGGTTATTTTTCGTGGAGTAGACGTCAAGGCACTTGAGTATATTGTTATGCCCCGGTCAGGCTGAAGCAGCGGATCTCGCTCTCAAGCAACTTACGCCGGAGGGGTGTCAGGCTAGCCTCCTGGATTACTTTGATGGCCACTTTGGCTGCAGGGTCGTTGGCCGGGTGACCGGTGTAGACCCTCGAGGAGAAGCCCTTGCCGATGAGGTGAGCCGTGCTGAACTGGTAGCGCCCGATCTCCTTTAGGACAGGTCGATGCCGGTCTAGCTGGTACATTAAAATTATTTCTCTAATAATGCTCGTCCTGGGGATTGAGGGGTCTGCCAACAAGGTGGGAGTGGGCTTGCTTCGGGGATCATAGATCCTCGCCAATCCACGCAGGACCTTCTGCAGTCCTCCCGGCACCGGCTTCCTTCCCAAGGAAACTGCTGAGCACCATCGGGCGGTCCTCATTGAACTTGTCAAGCAAGCCCTCTAGTAAGGTAAGGCCAAAATAACAGATGTCCAGCTCATTTGCTACACAAAGGGGCCTGGGATGGCGCCTCCGCTATTGGTCTGCGCAGTAGTCGCCAGGACCTTAGCACTGCGCTTTGGAATCCCTCTGCACGGAGTCAACCACTGCATCGGGCATATCGAGATGGCAGACTGGCTACGGGGCTGCATCACCCTACGGTGCTTTATGTGTCGGGAGGGAATACACAGGTCATTGCATACTCAAGGCGCAGATATCGAATCTTCGAGAAGCGCTCGATATCGCGGTGGGAAATTGTCTAGATCGGTTTGCGCGGGCTGGTATGTTGCCAAATGATCCGGCTCCGGGTACCACATTGAGATGATGGCTCGGGAGGCAAGGTGTACGTGCCAGGACCCTACTGCGTTAAGGGCATGGACATGTCCTTTTCCGGACTGCTCTAGTTCTACAGTAAAAAAGCGAGGGCCTTGCCTCATCCAAGAAACCGGTCGCCTACACGATGCAGGATTTGTGCTTCTCCTTGCAAGAAACTGTGTTCGCAATGCTAGTCTAGGTCACCTAGAGGGCGATGGCCCTGTCCAATTCAGCAGAAGTTATCGTGGTTGGCGGGGTGGGGTGTAACCTGCGCCTACAATAAATGGTTCGGACCATGGCACAGGCACGAGGAGGACGGATGGGCGGGATCGACGACCGGTACGCGATCGACAACGGAGCCATGATTGCGTATGCAGGGATGTTGGACTACCAGGCAGGGGCGCGGATGCCTTTCTAAGAGTCCTTCGTGACCCAGCGGTTTAGAACTGACGAGGTCGAAGTTATTTGGAGGGATGATTGATTTAAATGCTTTATTCACTACTTGCCTCAGCTTGCGCACAGCCGTGGCTAGAAAGTGTCACTGTCGAAACAGGAGTCACTACCCCCTCCGACTTGAAATACTCCACCTGCCCCTGCCAACAGTACACCTCCTTCTGTGTCCAGCAGTGCTGCTGTGACCCGGCTTGCAATGCAGCAGATGTCGCTCACTGGCTGAGTCAAAACGCCTGCAGGGACTAGTTCCTCAACCAGACCTTTGGAGAATCTCTGCCATCCTCTAAGATCAGTCAGGTGTTCAGTGTGAAGGAAACCGCCAAGGTGGACTATTTCGGATACTTCTTTTTGGCAAATGCCACTGGGGCTCCAGTCGGCAGAAGCTGGCTGAACGTGCAGGACAGCGATGGCTATTTGGGCGCCGAGCGATACCTGCCCGGAGTCAACCTAAGATTGTCCACCACCAGCAACATGGCGACGTTCGCGAGCTCAGGAAGCAGGTGTGTGCAAACGGCAGTGCCTTTCGCAGTGGACCGCGGTACTGACTGCACGACCGTGCTCACCGCAGCCGTGTGCCCGACCCTGGACGACTTATTGCCAGCTCAGATATGCATAACATACGAGTGCGCAGGGACAGTGCAAGTGACATACACGCCCGCTTTGAATAACGCGGTGGTGTCAGGGACTTCTTGCTTGAATGTACCAACCTCGGTTACGTTCTAAGTCATTGTGGGTACCTACAGCTAGCAGGCCGGCTACAGCATCTCTCGGGTGCAGGCCGTCGTGAGCACGGAGACCAGGGCGCTGGGCGAGCGACTGCGGATCAGCAACAACTTCAAGTTCACTCCGGAGGTTCAGATCCAGACAAGCGGTCCCATCGGCTACACAAATGGACAACCCTTGCTGTTCTTTAATAATGCTTCATCAACTTTCTCAAGCAACAGCATGACAAGCACTGCCCGGCCCATCCGTTTTGGGAATAACTTGCAAGTGCGATACACTCCTGCCTCGACAGACCAATTCGAGCCTCTTAGATCCTTCACCAATGGCTCTCTGGCCCTCTCGGCCTTCGGCAACAGTTCTTTTGAGCAGTACGTGCCCATCACTCGCGCTGGCCGTGTGCTGAGCGGAACTCTGCCGGGCGAGCATCTGCTGGTCATTTACTCGCAGGCAGGGGCTGGAAAGGCCCTGCAAAATTATCTTGTCTCTGCGACTGTGACCCAGACGATCGGGGCAGGGACTGAGCGATTCATGAAAGTGGAGTTCCAGCGGGTGGACCGGGCAGAGATCGAATCTGGAGCGGACGATCTCTACAACTATCTGCGGCAGGCACTGGGTCCCGTGCAGCAGCTGTTCAGCCTGTCGAGCAGTTTCGGGGAGTGAGGCCGTTATTAATTGATGGAAATCAGTGAGTCAGACGCCTTCACGGTCAGCTCCAGCGAGTTCAGGACGCTGAAGGCCAAGCTTGAGCAGCTGGGCATTAACAGCAAGAGCCTCTCGGCCAAGAACTTCAAGCTGGTCAGCATGATGGTCACCGAAATCCTGGCTCACAAGGTCAAGCAGCCCGAGGATAGTGCCGAGGAAAGCGAGTACCTAAACACGCTCTACAAGACCAACTCCGTGCTAGAGAACCTGCACCTCAAGCTCTCGAAGCAGCTGATGGCCGAGAAGGAGCGGCTGGCAGAGCTCCGGGCAGGCACGGGGCAGGCCGCCAGCGTGAACTCGAAGTACAAGTCCTACTACGATTATGAAGTCCGACTCTGTGATTCCCTTGCCCAGAAATGCAAGGCGGTCGGCAACCTTTACAACGACGTCGCAGTCAAACTCAAAGGAGTCAACAGCGACGATCTGCTCGGATGTCCTGCCTACGCAGAGGCCAACCTGGCCAATAGCCCCAACCAGTGCTACGCTCGCGTGCTGCAAAACCTGAAGCCGTTGCCGGAGATCAAGGCCGAGCAGCCAACCTTGGCCGTATAGAGCGGGGAATCGTTCCTGGAGCGGGAGCTGCACGAGAATAGCATGCTCAAGACGCAGGTGGCCTTGCTTTCGGAGAAGATCAGCAACAGGCAAGCTGAGATCGGCAGGCTGAGCAGCAAGATCAGCGCGGCGACGCTGAACGTGGAGCACCTGGCGTCGGAGGCAACGATCAAGAGTCTGCGGGAGCAGAAGGACTCGCTCGACAGCCAGCACAACTTTTTGCTAAAGTACATCAAGGAGTTCGAGCGCCGGGAGTATCTCACTTCGAAGCGGGTCAACTCAACCAACCTTAAGCGCAAGTGAAATCATCGCACCAAGTCCTTGATGTCCGACACCTCGATCGTCTCCTTCTCCACTAGCAAAGCCGCCATGCCCTGTAGCCCCTTCCCGTGCTGCTCCAGCAGGGCCCTCACCCTCCCGTACGACTCTTCCAGGATCTTCGTCGCGCGTTCGTCAATCTCGTAGCGGAACCTGTCGCTGCACTCGGTGCGATCGTCGATCGTAGTCATCACTCCGTCCTGCTGGATCCGCAGCAGGCGGTACGCAAAGCTGGTCGCCTTTTTGAGGTCGTCGCTGCAGCCGCTGCTGACCTTTTGTGCCCCCAGGAACAACTCTTCAGCCACCCGTCCGCCCAGCGCCACATCGATCATCGCACGCAGCTCCCGCTGGGTCAGGTCATTGCGTTCCCTGTCGTTGTGGAACGAGGTGTAGCCCTTGGCTGGGCCTGCCCCGCGGATGGTCACTTTGCGGACTGAGGGCGCCTTGGGAGTCAGGTAAGCGACTAGGGCGTGTCCAGACTCGTGGACGGCGGTGGCCATTTTTTAAGTCGGGGACTGCTTGCGGTTAGACTTAATCCCCAGGCGCACTCGCTCAAGAGCATACTAAAAGTGCCCTTTCTCCGCCTGCTGTAGACCCTCCTTGACTGCCTTGATAATTGAAATGTTTACCATGTTCTCGATGTCCGCCCCAGTAAACCCTTCAGTTTCGCCTGCCAGGTCCCGCAGGTCCAGTGACCCGTGCCTGATCTTGCCCAGGTAGTAGCCCAGCAGCTGCTCCCTGCCCCTGCGATCCGGCAGGGGAATGTGCACCACCTTGTCGAATCTGCCGGGGCGCTTGATGGCGGGGTCGATCACTGCCTCGAAATTAGTTGCGCCGATCACCACCACGTTGTCTGCAGAGCTGAACCCGTCCATCTCGGTCAGTAACTGGTTCAAGGCGGCCCTGCTGTGGTTGGGATCAGTGGCGTTTCTCCGCCCTGCGATGGAGTCAATCTCGTCGATAAAGATTATGCTGGGCCCTGTGCTTTTGGCCTTCTTGAATAGGCTGCGTACTCGTCTGGCTCCCAACCCCACCAGCATCTCGTCGAACTCGGACCCACTTTTGTAGTACAGGTTGCACTTAGCCTCGCCGGCCAGCGCCCGGGCCAGTAACGTTTTGCCCGTTCCAGGAGAACCAACGAGGAGTAGACCCCTGGGCAGGTCTGCCCCCATCTTACGATACTTGGTGGGGTTCTTAAGGTAATCCACCAGCTATTACAGTTCCTCTTTGTGCTCGTCGATGCCATACACGTCTGCAAAAGTGGTCGTGATGTTCTTCTCAGGCTCTATGTCCTCCGAAAACAGTAAAGTAGGAAATCCCTTGTTGTTTTTTTTTAAAAATTACCAGAAAAATGTAGAGAAAAAAATAATCGTGATAGCCCATTTTAAGAGAAAATACCGGAGACGGGAATAAAACGAGTTTTTTTATTTGGGGATCAGAGACTTGTAGGCATTTTAATTAGCTTTGGTGGGATGGGCCAGCCATTGCTGCTGGGCTGCGGCCAGCTTGCGCTCGAACTCGAACTGATTGAGGACCACGGCCTGGGATTTGTAATAGTCGGGCAAAAAAGCTTAAAAGCCCTTCAACTGGCTGAACTTGCTGAGCATGCGCATGATCATAATATTAAAGTTGATGCTGATGCTCGTGTGGACTGTGCTAAGTACTGTGTAGGCCTCTCAGCGGACCATTGAGGAGGACCTGTAGGCAATCAACGACGCCATCCCTCCCGACTACGCCCAGAAGGAGGAGGCCCTCTTCACCATCCTCGCACGCCAACTCGCCGATATCTCGCAGCCCGGCAATAGCAACCGCTTCGACATCGTGACTCGGCAGCGAATAGAGCTGGAGCTGGCAGGGCGATGGCTGTCCCACCAGGAGCTGTTCGTGGATCCCCAAAGTCGGCGGGCCATCACCATCTTCATGCACGAAGAGGGCTAGGTGAGGCTGTTTCTGATTTCACAGGCAAAGCAACACAGCTGGGCAGTAGCCAGTCTGGCGAATGACCAGTTCGAGGTAACCCACAGCCTGCAGTTCTACGGGGGCGAGTATGCCTCGATCAACCTCAGCCAGGGAGTCAACTACCTGCTGGTGTTCGGCCAGCAGGATGGAGCCATCCAGGTTACCATGAGCTTTTCCTACATGAAGGGCGTCGATCAGCTTATGCTGCAGTCGGCCGTCAGCCAGGTCAATCTCATCCGCGACAAGGCCCACGCACTCAAGGACCGGGAGATGATCGAGAGCGTGGTGGGGGACGGCTACACGCGCAAGACCAAGGAGCGCTTCACGCACGTGATGATGTTGCTGGGGATATAGTTCCTTCTTCTGGCGGTGGTCTGCTACCTCAGCTGCAGGTCGATCGTCGGACTGGTCAATGAGCCATCCCACGTCTGACATAGCAATCATACCTCAACACTACTCGATGTCTTCTCCGAAATGCGCGGGCTGCACTCGCCGCCTGCTCGGCTCGGGGTCAGGGTCTGGCAGCCCCTCCTCGGTCAGCTCGGTCCCGGGCACGCGCTGCAGGGTCAGTCTGCGGCCCAGGTCCAGGAATAAGCCCGCCTGCACCACGTCTATCGTCTTGTAGCCCGGGTACAGGCTTTTCAGCAACTGGCGGTTTTGCTGGGCCTGGCTGGCAACCGCATAGGCCTTGGGGAAGTACAATTTGGTCAGGCCCCTGCTGCTGCGTTCCATGACCTCGGTGTTGGTTAGCATCACTCCCGTCCCCAGCAAGAAGTTAGTCATCTGCTGCAGGTGGCAGCTCTGGCGCTCAGCCTCCTGAAAGACCTGCTCCCGCAGAGAGTCGTTGAGTTGCAGGAGTTTGTAAAAGTTGGCCAGCGAGGCGGGGCTGCCGAAGAAGCCAAGCATATTCTCGGCTAGCAAGTCTGGCAGTCGGTGGGCTAACTCTGGGGACTGGGCCAGGGTCTCGTTCACGTCGAAATAGAAGGCAGGCTGCGTTCTCAGTTCAGCCGGGGTCATGGCCCGCACCTGGCCAGTGCTGTCCAGCCGCTTATTGTACAAGAACTTCGCCAACAAGTGAAACAGGTTGAATTCCTTGTCCTTGCGAGTGCCTTCGAATGAGGCCATGTTGCGGAGCATCCGGAAGTCCCCGGAAGAGGAAGCCACTATTTGGTCCACCTTAGCCCTCCCCACTTTCAGCGCCTGTAAGTGCTTCTTGCGCTTGGCCTCACTGTACTCTCGCATGTAGACCACGTTTGAATGAGGGCCAAACATTCGCTCAACCTGCCACCGCGAGTAAATCGCGCTGTTTAACAGGAAGATCACCGGCGAGTCGGTTGGGTGCTGCTTTTCGCGGTACAGTTTGAGTAGGCTTTTAGCCTCTCTGGGTGAAGGAAGGTTGCGTAGCAGGAATGCCTTGCGTTATCGAGCCTTCAGACTTTGGTAGAGGGCACTCTCAAAAGGGGTTTTGTGGTACCCCTTTTCCTTCTTGGAGTCAGCGGTAGTGGACTAGCCTGGCTCGAGGTACTGGTAGTCCATGAGTTCATAGGGCAGGCCAGCCTTGCAGAGGGCCTCGGTCACAGCCAGGTACTTGCCGCACCCGGATGGCCCCAGGACAAAGATGAACTCGTGGTGCGAGAGGGGGAGCCTGATTTCAGGGAGGGGCGGGAGAGGCTGCTGCTAATTGCGATACTGATCTTGCATAAATGAGTATGAAGGATCATGACCCGGTGTAGTCGAAGGAGGAAAGGGCGATCGCCATGGCCTGCGCGGGGGAGAAGGGCGCGCGGAAGTCCAGGTGATAGAGGTGGTCGTCGATCTTGCCGAACAGGAACAGGGCCTCCTCGGAGTTGGGCAGGGCCAGCATGAAGTTCTTCACGGAAGGCACCTTGACCCTGCCCTGGAAATTCAGCACGAAAGAGTTGAGGCTCTTGTTCCACTTGGGCCTGATGTTGGTGAGGTTGCTGGTGAGGGCGGGACAGGGAGTGCGCCTATGAGATGGAGTGCATGTCGCCCGGCATGATCTTCCTCAGGTCCTGAGGCACGAAGGCCACCAGCTTGCGCGGCCCCTTGGACCCCACGTTGGGCAGGTAGCGCACCCGCAGTAGCTCGTTTCTGTCCTTGGCTCCCTGGTCGAACAGCGAATACTCCCCATCACTGTTGCCCTTCACTCGGCCTAAGTACCGCTCCCTGGACTCGGGCTCGAAATCATCTTCGTGTATGGCCATGTGGTAGTACGGGTTCAGAGACTTCAAATTCTTCTTGGCGGAGAGGAGGTACTGCTTGGAAGACTCGATGCGGAGGTGGTACACTGGGGCAATCAGGTTCAGCCCGTCCCGGTCCCGCTCCAGCAGGCACCGCACTTCATGGCCCTCAGGGACCACCTGCCACACGAAATCCCGGAGGCTCTTTGAGTGTTTCTCGAAGTCCTCGATCTGCAGGCAGCCCATGAGCGATAGTTTCCCCTTGCCCTTCCTCTCGAGTTCGGGCTTGGGTTAAGGTTCCTCCAGGCGCCTTTATCTGTGTTCCTTCTACTCCCTGCGCTCACTGCGCTCACTGCGTACCCCAGTTTCTTCCTTCTCTTCGAAACTCTTGTAGTGGCTGACTAGAGGTTACTCCTTGGCTGGGGATAACGGAGGCTGCTCCTCTCTGGGTTTTGACTCCTGGTCGTCTTCGAACGCAAGCAGCCCGTCGTTCTTGGACTCGCCGAAGTTCAGCTCAGTGTCGTCAAAGGGCAGGTCGGCAGGATCATCCCTGGGCTTGCGCTTCTTGCGGCGGGTGCGCTTGACTGGTTCGTCAAGATCAAGCTCCTGCTCAAGCTCGCCCTCGTCAATAAATTCGAACATAAATTCTCAAGCAAAAGCAGGTCAGGCCAAGTCGAGGATCACATCGCTAATCTGTTCCGCGGAAGGCACCTCCTGTGCGTGAGAGAAGAGAGTCTGGTTGCCCAGGGTCACTGAAAACCCTGAGGTGGGCCCTTCGAATATCGGGCTCAGGCTACGGTAAAGCATGAACAGAGCCCCAAACACGATGATTTTCTTGCCTGCGAGTAGTCGCAGGAGTGGATGTGTCGTGGCCGGGTCGATCGCATTGATTAGCAAGCCTGCCCCCAGGCACCCCATCATCAGCAGGTTCTGCTGGAACTGCGCGCTCGCAGGCATGCTGTCCTCGTGTCCCTCCAGCTGGTATGCCCCGTCATTGCCGAGTCGCTGCACGATTTCTTCGTAGGCAGACTTGCAGCGGGGCTGGTTGCAATAGTTGATACGCAGTAAGTTGTGGGGCAGCTGGGGCTCGGAGGGCTGGGGGCCGGCCAAGTAGAGGCGGAGGACGTCAAGGCTGGCGACTGCGACGAGGGCGTACAGAACTGCAGTGATCATGAATTATACAGATCAGAGCCGGACAGGCCTGGTTGATAAATAATTATGCAGAGGTTTATTAATTAGCCAATCACGAAGAGCAGGTACCACCAGGAGTACCGCAGCCGTGCTAAAAAGCAGAGGGTCTTCCGCGAAAAATACCCCCTCGACTTCTTCGAGGCCGTGCCCACCAAGCGCATGGAATGCACCTTCTTCCCCGACCCCGAAAAAAATAAGCGCTCATTCGCCCAGGTGCTGCAGGACCGCAAGCTGAGCCTGTCGGCGGACTCACAGCGCAGACTGTCGCGTCCGTTCGCTGACCCGCTGCGGCCGATCCGCAACCTGCTGGAGGCGCAGGAGCAGCTGCTGGGTCCGCAGCTGCCGCGGCTGCAGGCTTCGCCGGCCACCCGCACGGCCCGATGAATGAATGTATGGGTCATTTCAGGAAGTGGAGATTGAACTTGATGATCTGCGCCAGCTCATCCACCTCCTCCCGCCGGAACCCCCGGTTGTTTAGCATCTTCACCAGCTCCTCGATGAAGCCCACCGACAGGGCGCCGCGCATGCTGCCCTTGAACAGCCGCAGCAGATCGCACACCAGGATCAGGCTCAGGTACACCAGCTCCAGAGTCGGGTTGGAGTCCCGGCTGCAACAAAACACCACGAAGGCGATGAGCCTTTCTTTGTAGCGCAGGAAGTCCTGAGACGGCGGGGTGCCCATGCCGTTCGCGAAGCAGAGCAGACTGTCGACCAGGTTTTCCTTGAGCTCGTCGCAGTAGTCGCTGTCGTTGCCCGCCTTGGTCAGCTCGACCGAGGCCTCGAAGCCGATCTGGTAGATTTCGAAGAACTTATCTATGAAAGGTGTCACTCTTCCTTTGGCGGCAAGAGCGAGGTCACCCAGCGCGATGAAGATGCAGGTCTTGCTTTGCCGGTTAAGTTGGGGGTCCTTGATGCACGCCAGCATCCAGGGCACAACTTCAGCCAGCTTCGTGGAGATTTCCTCGCCTACCGCCCGACCCACGTCTCCCAGGGCCCCGACAGTTGCCTTGAACAGTTCGGGGTCGTTGGTCTTCTGCAGCCCGTGTTGCAGGAATCCCAGACTGTCTCAAACGAGGGCCTGAAGTCCTGCTTTATGAGAGAAGCCAGTGACCCCAGGATGAACATGCCGTCAGCCAGCACATCGTTGAAAAGCCTGAAGACTCGAGTCACCTGCCCGAAGGCTCTGTCCAGCAGGGCGCGGTCGGGTGGGGCCCTGCTCTTCTGCAGGCCCACCAGGCAGGCGTGCACCATGCTGAGCATCTTGAGCAACAAAGTCATCTCGCGAGGCGAAGTAGGCATTTTCTACATGCTGGCCAGGTGGTCCAAGAACTTGGCCATGTAGGTGTTGGACAGGCCTGGGTCTGCGCAGCAGTTGAGGATGTTGTAGACTGCCATGAAGCAGATGTCCAGGTGCGTCTCTGACTCCTGGTTGCAGTTCAGCAGGTAGTAAAGCAGCTCCTCCGTGCGGGCCATCAGCGCAGGGCAGGGCTTTACTTTCAGTGACTCGTAGAGGTAGCTGACCAGCCAGGCCGTGTTGTAAACCACATTCAGGTCATCCTGCAGGGCGGACACGACCGCCCCCAGGCTCTCTGCGAAAGCGGGGCTTCCAGTCATGGCCTCAGGGAAGAGTTGGCTCACCCGCGAGAGAGTTTTCGAGGCGGCTTCCCGCACGGGCAGCGAGGACTTGTCCACAAGCAAGGCTACGAATTGCGGAAATGCCTTCTGGCACATCAGCTTGATGGTCTCGGTCTGCGGAAATTCCAGGATCGTGTTGAAAGCCACGAGTCCAGCTCGCCGCAGCTTCCAGTCCTCGCTGCCGACCGTGTTGGAGACGAAGTTGCCTACCAGTTCCAACAGCTCAGTTCCGCAGACCTCTGCCATGGCGGTTAAGGCTTGCTCAGCGGCTGACGCCACGCCGTTGGCCTCATCGTCCTCGAGCTCGTAGACGAGCAGGCTGCGAAGGAAGAGCTGACCAAACTCTGCGATGTAAAGTTGCAAATAGTTTTGCACCGGTGTCTTGCGCAGTTATTTGTACTCCTCGGCAAGGGTTGTCCAGACCTCAGTGGCGGCCACGCAGAGGGAGGGCTCGCGGGGGTTGTTGATCAGGGGCACGGTCAGCTCCACCAGGTTCTTGATGCTGTCCTCAAGCAGGGCGTAGTAGTACTTGCAGATCTCCATGATGACCTGCAGGGCCAGCTGCTTCACAGAGAGGTCGTGGTCGGGGTTGTGCTGGGCGTCTGCCAGCATCTGCAGCACGTAAGCCTTCACCTCGGGCTTGGAGAAGATCGACTTCACCGAGGGGATGCAGTCCCGCAGCGCCTCCAGACAGCTGCTCCTCCAGACGTTCTCGCCTGACTTGAAGCCCATCAGGATACCGGTGAGGATCGACTCCTGACTGGTGTCGTCGAGTTGAAGGTCCGCCCGCTTGATCTGCTCACAGATGAAGCCCAGTGAAGTGATTGCTGCTCCACGGAAGCCGGGATTCTCGTTCGAACAGTTCTGCACCATGACCGGATCAGCGTGGGCCAGCCGCCATGGGGCTGCTCCAGTCGGTAGATGTGCGCGATCACGTTCGAGCAGACTCGACTCACGATCCGCTCCTTGTTTATTAGGGTGCTCAGCAGTGAGTCCTTGAGTTGTTCCTGCGCGGCCCCCTCTAGGTGGAACCAGGCGGCCTTGCCGGTCACGTCCTGCATCCCCACGAACCGCGTGAGCATGGCCCCCGCGGACTGCCGGAGGGCGGGGTCCTGCTGGTCGTCGGCGAGCAGCTTGCCGAGGGCCATGAGAAAGGCGGTGTGGTTCTAGTTGAAGAGAGCGAATATCTGTGCCTCAGCGGCCTTGCGATTCTCCTGGAGGCCGGCGTCGAGGGTAGCCTTGTGGATGAGGTCCTTGAGAATATCCATATTGATAATGCTGTTCTCACTCCAGTCACTCACCCCCGTGTCCTCTGCTCGAACTGGCTGATGGCGCTCTCGAGCACACTCTTCTCCAGCTCGGAGGGGCGGTACACTCCGTCGCTCGCCAGTTTGAGCATGAAGTTGCGGGTCACCCGCAACCCCGCCAGTCGCTTTCGCAAGTCCTCTGCATAGATGCTTTCCTTGATCTGCTATCTGCGGATCTGGTCGATCAGCATCTTGAAGGGCAGCCCCGGCTCCACCTTGCGCGAGCCGACAGTCCCGCGCGTCAAGTTTTTGAAGAAGGCCACCAGTGCATTCTCCTTGCGGTCGTCCTTGGCACCTAGCCGGAGGATATTCAGAAATTCCTCGAAGTGAATCAGCCCGTCATCGTCCACTGAGTGAATGATCTCCTCCAGCTCCTTGCGGCCATTCACTATGCCCAGGCTGATCAGCGGCTCGATCAACTCGTTCGCCCCGATGAAGCCCTCCTTCTTGTCGTCGAGCTCGTTGAAGTAAAGTCGCATCTTCGCCAGCTCCGTGTCTGAGAAGTCTAGCTTTTTGCCGGTGGCCTTCATCCACTTCCGGCACTGGTTCTTCTTCTGGTGAGGGCCCGACCAAAATCTATTCGTTTAAGTTCTGAAACGACATCAGCCGCCGCTTCCGGGACGATGCTTGCCGAGGCGAAGGCGCGGGCATGGGCGAGAGCCGAGCATTCTTTGCCAACCGAGCGGTCAGCGGCATCCTGGCGCCAGTCTCAGTGGTGAGTGCCGGGGGCCTTCGGACCATATACTCTCTAGTCCTGAGGCGGATGTTGAAGTCCGCCAGGGAGGTCATGTTTCTCTCCTTTTTGAGGCCACTCATTTGTATATATTTGGGTTCACAAAACCTAGCCTTCGAGGTGCAGTTCTTTAGTGCTGAGCACCAGCGCAGACGATTTATCTGAGGCCATAAGTGCCTACCCACAGAGGTTCAGTCGGTCAACGCTGTCCATCCCAGGCATCTCCATGAGGAAGCACGTGCCGGCCCGCCAGGCCGTGACCCGCCGCGTGCCTGCTGCGAGCAAAAGGGTGGAGCAGTCCAGCCAGAGCATCGACTTTATAGGATTCAGCAGCTGGATGACTACGACGAAAGTCAGTTCATGCAGGTCGTAAATGAAGCAATGCTGAGGGTAGGTGTCTGAGTGGACTGCTAGGTAAGAGTTGTTAGCGGTAGGGAGGATGGCCGAGATCCCGGGCCCAGCTTTTTCTTTGAGGCGGATGGTCTCGACAGGCCGGATTATGCTGGTGACGCCTTTCTCGCTGCGCCTCTGCTCCTCTCGGTACAGCTCTGCAGCCGCTTTGATCGACTGATTGCTCAGTTCCTAAATTAAAGGGTCCGTGAAAGTAAGCTTATTGAAAAAATACAGTTTATCGTCGCAGCCACCACCAAAAAACAGTAGACCTTGAGAACACCCGCAGCGGATGGGCAGAGCCCCTTGGTCGTCAGCTTGCCAAGCCTTTATCTCGCCGAGGGCCGGGTCAACAATCGCAGCCCTGCAGGCCAACACCCCATCCCACAACACCAGCCCCTGCTCGCACCAGAGTAGGTCCGACACGTCAAGGGGCAGGGCGATTGAATTGACCAGCTGCAGATCCCTGCTAAAGTAAATTCGGAGATGGTCTTTCGAGGCTTCCCGCTAGACCATGGCGAGGAAAGGGTGGGCTGGAGATTATGCGTAGAGGTGGAACTTTGAGGTACTTTCGGATCGGGGTTTCGGGTTCCTGAGATAAGGAGGGGCTTTTGAAGAGACTGACAAGTCTAGTAGAGTGGCTTTGAGGGAGAGGTCTGCGAAGGCTAGCAAATGATGGCCGCTCTGCAGCCAGACAGCCTATGTTAAGCCCCCTCCGTCTTCAAAGCTGCAGACCAGAGGCAGCTCCGCCTCAGCTCGGAGCACGAGTAGTTTCCCCTTCTTGGCACTCGCAGCGAGCAGCAGATCACCCGCTTAATTGAACTAGAGCTGCGAAATAGAGTCCTGGATGTCTCTCGAGGCCAGCTCCTAGAACCGAAGCACATCCTTCAGGGTCAGCTTGACAGTGTGATAGACTGCAAGGTGCCTGGAGGAAATGGCCACCTTCGAGCAGACTGACACTCGCGGGATGCGGTCCATTTAAATTCAATGACATTTGCTTCAGATATGTCATGAGCAGGTATATCGGCGATCCGTGACGGCTTGAATGTAACCTGACGCGACCACTGATTGTATTATCTATTATCAATTATATTTACCCTGGTTTACTAACTCACCAAGAAGAAGAACTCCATCTGTACCTCACTTTGATTCAGAAACAGCTGCGATTCGGGGCAGATACCTGTCGTTTTAGATAAAGTTGCATGAGGGTGCGATTCTCTATAAAATATTATAGAGAGAAGAATATTTCGAGGAAGGTCCCTTCTTAATTTCCCCCTTATTAACAATCCGGTATATCTGGCTCCCTGGTCCTTGTCTCAAGGCAGATGCAGTCCAATCATGATCATATATTGTTGAGCTTGAGCTTATTTCGAATAGGCGTCCTCGTTGCTCTACCTCACCAGCAGTTCAGAATCCTTTGTGTTAGACTGGAGATGGGTCTTGGCTTATTGTTTATCACAAAACGAACCTGCTAAGACCTGGTATTCTAATAGCAAGAGTCCACTCAGTCTATTTAAATTCAATCACATTTTTAATCACTACAGCTCTTCTAACATGTCATGAGTAGGTATATTCCGATGGCCATCAAAGCCAGGCCTGTTACTGTGGCTGGCTCGACTTTCTGTTCCAAGCATGCCAGCAAAGCTGCCTCCAGGGCGAAGGCTGCGCTCGTAGTTACTGTTGGGCCGTTGAGCCGGTAGCTGTTTAGCCGCAGCTTAAGGATGACACCGTTGAGTTTAAGGAATGCCAGTCCCATCACAACCAGGAGGATGAAGGTTTGTGGATCGTAGTCAAATTTTATCGAGAACAGGTGTTTTGCTAATAGCGTGTTAGCAAAGCCCATTCCGCCTACTAGTAGTAGCCCTATTCCATGCTCCATTGTCTATAGCATTAATTTTTTGGAGATTGTGTAGCGAGCAATCAGATCAGTTCGGTATGAAGCGGGCATCAGAAGACAACTCGCGCTATCGACTTCTACACGCTTTTAGAATGATACAGACGCATATTCTCTCTACTGATCAGATTAAATGATAAATGTCTGTTAGTTGTTATAATGGACCCAACTACCAAGCCGCCACCAGCTTGCTCCCCTGCCCCCGCAAGCAAGGTCATCCAGGACCTCACCCTCAAGGAAAAGGTGCCCAACAGGCCTGCTTTCCTCATCTCGCAGGACATCAAGAAGGATCTGACCTTCATTTCGACCGCCAGCTTCGGCAAAGAACTCTCCAGGAAATCGACTGTGAAAGATGGCGAGAAAAGTGAGACTAGTGAAGTGGCCCTGACACCTCTGGACATTCCTTACAGGGGCATAAATCGGTCCAGAGAGAAAGAAAACGAAAAAGGGATCCCAAGAGAAAGATCGGAACGCGCTATGCTCAAGGTGGAGAACGTGGAGGTCAGCGAGAACCCTGTCCTCCCTGAGAGCCTTACCAATCAATAAAACGCCTGTCCTTCGAGGGGATAATTAAGCGTTTAGGAAATTAGCAAACTGGAGAAAAAGTATATGGAACGGATTTAAAAACGCCAGTATGCCTACCAGTCACAGTCTGAAACCAAAAGCACCAAATAATAATAAACCTTAATAAAAACAAGTGATAAAAACAATTAAGAGAAAGCGTAAAGTAAATAAATAACAAAACCGCCAGACTCTAAGATCGAGCCAAAAGTATCTCCCCCTTCGCCAGAGAAATCGATGCAGCTCTATACCTTCAACTCTCAATTCTCGAAGAAAAACGACTAATTCGAAAAGACGATTCCTGCAAATGTTTATGAGTCGGATTGGTCAACCAAGAAGGTGGAGCAGGCCAGTAAAGCCAGGAGCATCAAGTTCGATGAGAAAGTGCAGTAAAAAGCTTACAAAAAGAAATGAAGCTCTCACTTTAAGGGAATTCATTGGCAGTGTCGAAAGAAAAGACGAACATAAACTATTACTCGCAGCTCGCGACTCCGCAGGTTGAGTCTGCCCCCTCGATCAGTAGTCTTCACAGCGAGAAGAAAGATTTTAGTCAGAAAGAGTAAGACCGCTCTCGCTACGAGCCCAAGAAAAGGACCCCAACAGCCCCTGCCCACGACTACACGGCAAAAAGCTATTTGGGCGCACTTAACAGATAATTCAAGAATTTAAAAAAGGAATAAAAGAACCTCAAGGCTGACAACCCGGCAGTCAACGACAGCACGGTTGTACTGCCTCGCGCAGCATTCGCAAGCAAGAATGAACGGTCGCTGGTTGATGAACCCCTGCCACAGGCCCCTTCGAAAGGGCAACTGCAGCCTGCAATTTCTCACAAAACGGCCTAGTTCTCAGCCAGCATAAGCAAGGCGACTCCCCCCACAAGGCACGGCAACCAGGCCAGACTAACAGAGCGGATCTCAAAGGAATAAAGGATAAACACCAAAACCAAACACAAATCCTAGAAAGAGAAGGATTTCGACTGGCTGACCAGAGAATCAGGATGCCAGCCGCCTGCCAAATTTAATTTCAGGAATGAGCAGCCTGATGAAGTGTCCCTCTACTACGACATGCGGACGAATACTCCTATCCAGCCGCCGCCGAACTTCCCCACTTTCCACCAATCGAACGCCCCCTTCAATGAGCAGGACCCTCCTCAGTTCCCACCCAAGGAGCATCATCAGCGGCGTTCTGGAGAACGGCCTCAAGTGCTGGCTCAGCTGCAGGACAGGGTCAGCAACTACTTCAAGGGAAATTTTGACAACAGAAGGATTTATCATTCTCCTGGGCAGCGGAACAGTGTGTGGTCGCTGCCCAGGTCGGGCCCGATCTTTAGGAAGGAGATCGATGCGATTCGCAACAAACTGGCTCTCGGGTCGTGGGAAAAAAGCAGGTTTCAAGAACAGAAAGATAATCATAGTAACTTCATCCCCAACTAATTTTCTGCGCACCAGTAGACCAGAAAAGGCGAGACTTGCCTGCAAATTCAAAGCGCCATCATTCATAAAACTCTCATGTGAGGGGGCTGAGGGGGAGGGAGTTGTCGCCTTTAACGCACGGCCAGGGGCACGGTCAGGTGCACGGCCAGATGTATAACAAGGGAAAGAAGCCCAATGAATGGCAAGGCCCACAGCCATATCCACTGGCAGTAAAGACCTCAGTACCGGCGGAGCACTAGTCGAAAGTATCAGAGGTGGCAGACAGGCTGGAGGGAATGTCGATAAGCGAGGGCAACACATTCGCCTCCCGCTATGGCTCGGACTGCTTTTCGTGGGCCCTACCACTCGAACGTTTATCAAGGACAGCTTGCTTTCAGCCACAACCAGCACAACATGCCTGGCCCGCACAAGTAAGGCCTGCGCTGGCAGTCCCCAGCCCAAGGCTCGCACGGCAATGGCCATCAGAGTCCCTACCGCTTCCAGAACTGGCACAGACCTCAACTTTCGCACTTCAAATACCCATGATTGTTTGTTATCCATAACGAATGTCCAAGGAGCAGGCTGATTTATTGGAGCTGAGCATTCAGCAGCTGGCGAAGAAAAAGAGTGGGGCGCATCAGGACCAGTCCTGTCTTACGACTGGCCAGCCCAGGACTGCTGAGGCGGCTGTCCAGACCATGCCTGCCTGGGATCGATAAATTTTTGATCTGAAAGAGAAACTTAGAATCTGCGAGTAAAGCAAAAGCAAGCTAGAGTAGATCATCGCAGCTAGGCCGAGCCGAGTCGAATCCTTAAAGTCTTAAAAAAAGGCAGCCTCCTTAGGAGAGTATTTAAGCTCTCTTCAATAATCTGAGTCCCACTCCGCACAGGCCGATAGATTGTCGAGAGAACTGGCAATAGAAAGGGCAAAAAATATAGCACTTGAGGAAAGCCTGGAAATTGCGAAGAGCGAACTAGACGTGGCTCTGAAGAGCAAAGAACAGCAGGCGCAGAGCCTGAAGCGCAGCTTTGAGAGATAGACCTCGGCTTGGCAGCTGCAGCTGCTGGCAGAGCTGCAGCACCTGAACAGCCGGCAGCAGGCAGAGACCACCCAGAAGATCAACCAGCTGCAGCACTACCTGAAAGAACTGTAATGATCGATTGAAAACTATAATTTATCATGCGGCTAAATAAAAGCTAGTCCGAGCTGATGATTCCGCCCAAGCCGGTGCTGCCCCCTGCCATGCAGGCCCGGGCTGAGACTCCAGTCCTGGCCCACAAGCCGCCTCTAGACCCGCCTGCCACCGCAAGGCGGGGCCCAAGTCCCACTCCCGGGCAGCCACTGGACCACGAGGCAGAGCCCCGGCTCGACCCGGTCTAGAAGAAAATGCGTTAAAAGTACTAACGGGCAATTTAAAATAATGCCCGGCCTGAAGAACGCGGGTCATTTGGCGCCCCCCTTAAGCAGCAGCCCGCCCCCATGCCGCTCATGTATGGAGACGCGGCGGGCGGGCAGCCCGATCTGCCGCCCCACTCGAAGCCCGCCGCCCAGCCCCAGCCGCTGCTGCCACCCGGGCCCCAACGCAGAAATCTACTCCAATAGGCACCCTCGTTCCAACAATACCCTGAGCCTCGGCTCGACCAGCACACACAAGTAAAGGCGAGTGGGCCAATCAGGGTATAGGCAGACGACACGGAGGATTACTTGGCCGGCAGGAAGGATGAGGAGTTTATCGACCTGAAGAAGTCAAGGCCCCTGCCGGACAACCGGGAGAGGAGAGGGCTGGCTGAGCGGGAGAGGCAGTCTCTGGAAGGCAGGCTGAACACCAGCTGCGATGACAAGTATTTCCCCCGGAACTAACAGTTTGGGGAGCGAGTGAAGTACCATCGATGGCTGCGGGGCAGCAGGGATATGCAGGACACTCTGCACCGCTCACTGAGCAAGGACCTCAAAGGCACTCGCAACCACTGCGAGATGTGCGGGGGGTTCAAGGTCAGCACTGCCAAGCTCTGCCTCATCTGCGCCAAGAACAGGAACCCCTCCCGCTAGGAGCTGCAGAAAAGGATCGAGAAGGATTGCACAGCCAGCCAGACAGCATGGAAAGTCGGGCGGAAGAGGGACTAGCAACAGCAGCCCCCCAGCCTCTACTCCTACAACAAGAGTAGCATGCACTTGTACCGGCAGTAGTCCGGCAGTGGATACCAGCTGCATAGGGTGACAGCCACCACCCGCAGGCAGGCTTCGAATTGGATGCAGCCGTCCTACACGGACCTGTATAAAAGGCAGGTGCCGTATGACCGGAAGGCGGGCATTATGGGCTGCCAAGGCAGCGGGAATCGTATTACAAGCAGGACGCTATGAGGCGATTAAGCCCTAGCAGGGACAGCGAGGCCTCTTTTGAACACAGCATTGACTTTTCCCGCGGTCAGGGCCGAACCCGACCGAATCACCGCGTAGACCACCTCGCGCATGGCGGGTTGCAGGCGAGGCCCCAGCAGGCCTACCCATACAATCTGGGCAGGCCAAGACACTGATAGATTAAAATATACTCATAAACGAGTCAACTAAATTTAATTCGCAAACTTTACTGGAAAAAATAATCAGCTTTTGCATTAAGATTAAAATGGATTGTTAAAAGAGCAAGGAACATGACTAGAGCAGGACCAAAACCTGCACCACGCTCGAGGTCCCCAACAGCACACTCAACAACCTGGGCACTGGGGAGTACGAACTCATCGAGGGGGACATGGTGGTGCCCATGCGGATGCCCCACGACGGGGCCCTGCAAAGGCTGATCGATATCCTCTACCACAAGCGAAAGGTCAAGACCCTAATCCTGTCGGGACAGCAGTTCCAAAGCGTGGAACTGGCCAGAATGAAACCCAATGATCGGCTGACTTCCCAGTAGAAGTTGGGGCATTGCCCGATGTCCGTGGACTTCAGGGACCACACTACGGTCATTTCGGAGCTGGTTCGGAACAACATGCGGAGCCGGCGGCCCTTGGTGACCGAGCTGCTGGAGCAGTGCCGGCGGGTCGAGATGGACATCTACCAGCAGGCGGCCATCAAGGACTACAACCAGTACTTCAGGCGGCTGCTGTAGGACGCCCTGTCCAGCTCCCCCTCCAGTTTCGTGCGGGCCCACGTGTACTCGATCAACTACCAGCTCAACATGATAACCCTCCGCGAGATTGTCTACTCTCAGTCCCTTCTAGAACTGTATCACGGAAGCACCCGCCCCGACCTGTTCTTCCATGCCCCGGTGCTCTGCTCCGCTGAGTGCTTCGAGAGCGAGACCATCTTCGCAGTGCGCAAGCGCATCGACCCTTCCTTCGCTGGCATCACCTACCGAGGCGCCCTCAAGACTGTCGATGGGCACACCCTGCCTTTCGTCGAGGACCGGTCTTACTTGGTGCTGCCGGCCAACTAGCTGCACTACCGCAAAGTGGTCTGGCTGACTTACTACTATTTCGACGAGGATGCCCTGAGGGATCTTGACGCCGCTCGAAGCTAGGACCGGGTGATCGGAAGGCAGGTTGACTTCGAAGAGCAAAGTGCGCCCGCCTGCATCTCGCATTTCTTCAGGCCCCGTCTGCACAAGATGACCAAGATAAAAAAGTGTGAATGATTCAGTTAATTTTGTGTGGCAGCCCCGTGCGCCTTTGGCCTCCCGCACACCTTCGTTATAACTAGTAGGGGACTAGTTATGAAAGCAGGCGGAATTTACTTTTCTTTGAAGAAAAAAGGGGCGGCCGTTACCGGGCGATTGCTGCATCTGTATCCACAAAAATAAAATGAAGGCTCCGAATTCCGGCATCCAGGCGCCGCAGTCACTGGTGAAGTACGGCAACCAGGTGCTCGTGAGCTCTGGCAAGAAGAAGGATAAGAAGGACACGAAGTCGGCCGCCTCGGGCATCGAGGCCTACAAGGAGGACATCCTTAATTCCATCCTCCCACCCCGGGAGTACACGCACGACAAACAGCAGCTGTTCATCCAGTCGGTGAGCGCCACCCCGGCTACCCCGCAGGACGTGCTCGACCTGCAGGAGGAGCTAGACAAGAGGCTGCAGCACAAGCAGGCCCGCGAAACGGGCATCTGCCCTTTCCGCGAGTAGCTCTACGCGCAGTGCTTCGACGAGCTGATCCGGCAGATCACGATCAACTGCGCCGAGCGAGGGCTGCTGCTGGTGCGTGTGCGGGACGAGATCAGGATGACCATCCAGGCCTACCAGACCCTCTACGAGTCCTCGATCGCCTACGGCATGCGCAAGAGCCTGCAGTCGGAGCAACGCAAGAAGGAGATGGAGCTGAAGATAAACACTCTCCGGAGCGAATGCCTGGAGCTCGAGCGGCAGGTCGACTAGCTGGAGCACAAGATCGAGGACATCGAGAAGACCGACAAGGAGCAGCGGGACATCGAGGAGGTCAACCACAAGAACAACGTCGAGGGCCAGAAAAAGACCAACAACATCCTCAAGGAGGAACTCGAAAAGCTGCTCTCTGCGCCCCAGCTCCAAAAGAAATGAGCATCATCCTCCGTACAGGTGCAGCGTCTTTCCTGTCCCCAGCACGCCCGTCTTGTCCCGCATCCAAACCCACCGCACCTCTCGCAAGAAAGGCTCTTGGGCCTGCAGCCTGCCGTCTTTGGCCCGCACTGTCCTGACTGTTTTTTTGCTGGAGTCCAGTAAGTAGAGGTAGTCGCCTTTCAGGCAGGCCATGGAGAGGCTGTCGAAGGGGTAGGCCCTGAGCTGGTTGAGCCTGTGGTCAAGCAGCACTACGCTGGTGGGCAGGACTGCCAGCACTCCAGACTAGTCAATTTCAACATGCCTGCAGGGCTCAGTCCGGAAGGTCGAAAGGGGCTCGCCTTTGTGCAGGTTTGAGGGCCAGATGACAAAAAGCCCATCAGCACTGGCAGTCAGGACTTTATCCCCCGGAAGATGGCCGAGCTTGATGATCTCTTTCTGATGGAGTTCTTTGGTGGCAACGATCGCCTTCGTGGTCAGGCTGGCCTGGTGTAGTGTGCTGCGGCTGGAGAGGATAAAAAAGCCTGGGTCTTTGAGGATCAGCAGGTGTTAGGGGCTGCACTCGAAATGGCATTTTAGGAGGAGGCGCCCGGATTGTATTTTCCAGAATTTGATGGTGCCTTAGGCATCGCCTGAGGCTAGGACTTGCTCCGTCTAGTCGAAGGCGAGGGCCACGATCGCATGCTTGTGGAGCATGGGGTTGTCAACCTGGTATGCCAGCAAAGGATGGGGCTCGAGTGTGCCAGGCTAATAGATCTAGATCACTCCGTCAGCATCACCGACAGCCAAGTATTTCTGTGATATCTAGGCAGCCTCGATATTCGAGTCGACTTCAACAACTGCCCTTGAAGACCTGATAATCAACGCTTAACTGTCTTTGCTCGCGGTTTGCAGGCCCGTGAAAATATTGGTTTTGAGAGCAGGTATTAGCACGCCGTGCTCGACCTGATACTTCATGGCCTGTGACATAAGAGTTAGCAGTCTTCCGGGCTCGCACTTTTCGATAGTTTGCTCAAGCCTCTCCGCCAGCTGCATTCGAGATGCCTGACGATCCCTCCCATCGAAAAGCGGGAAGGCTGCAGAAGGGCCACGACAGGTGACATCCCAAAGTCGGTGCACCCCCCGCATCTCGCCAAACAGTTCCTTGTTCCTCTCGACCAGCCCCTGAAACAAAATCTTGGCGGCCTGCATGTCTCCGTCGTCGATCCGCTCCTAGATGATCTGCTGGTACACTGTGAACAGAAGGCCATCTTCGATCTCCATGGAGTTGATGATCGGAAGGGCTTCGTCCCACTGCCCTTGCAGCACGCAGGAGACCATCTTTTCTGGGTTCTGCAGCTGGTTGACCGCCATCCCCGATTCCCGGGACAGCACCTTGTATGCCTCGTAGTACTAACTTTCATGCAAAAACTGCAGTACCACTCGGACCACCTCTGCATGCTGAAATTCGATCATGACAATCAATCATTTCTTCATGAATGCTGCGATTTCAAAGCTAGTCGCTCAGGCTCTTCGCAGGGAAGCAGGTGGCCCATGCCAGTTGTACAGGCTGTTATATATTCTCCACGGGAACGTGCTAACAGGTAGAGAGGGCAAAGACGTAATTCCGCTGCATCAGAAAATGCTCAGCCAGCTACAAGGCACCTTCTAGTCAAGTTCTTTGGACAACTACGTACGACTCGCTGACGTCCCCCGCCATGTAGAGTAAATGAACGGTTATCCAGTGCTGAAAAACGCGGAACAGGTGACCGGCAGCTCGGGTTCTCAGCAGACGCCTGCAGAACTGCCGCTCAGCCATCGAAAACCTGATAGCAACCGCTCCCCTGTGATCCTGTTAATTACCACACTCTGAATGGATTTCATCCTTCTTGATCCGCTCGATCTCTTCCTCCAGCGCCTGGCTCTTGTCCTGCAGGCGCTTGTACCTGCGCTTGTACACCGATGTTGGGCTCGTTGTCCTTCGAGAACTCGCTCTCGGTTTATTCTCCGGACAGCGGCAGTCAGAGGCGAGGTTGTGATCATGAGTTTCATTAATCTCATCATATCTGTAATCGCGAGCATGGCCCGGACTAGCCCAGTATGCTTTTGGTGCTGAAGTACCGTCCGCCAGTGCCCTTCATTTCCATCAGCCGGGTGTGGGTGTCCTTCTTGCCTACGTGGTGCATGAAAACTACTTAGAAGGAGTGTCCAAATCATGATCGGTGCGAATGGGCATCCACAAGAACACACTGCAGTGAAAGCAGCGGTGAGGAGGCCTGCGAATACGAGGCGTAAGCAAAGTGCGGGGTAGAAGGTGCAAGCCAAGGACACGCTTCATACCAACTCTGCAGATCACTGTCGCGTGTCCTGGTCGAGGGGCAGGAACAGCAGTTTGTCGCCGCCTGACTTGCCGATCGACTGGATGATCTCGAGATAGCGTGGCGGGCTTGCTGTCCAGGCATCTGCGGCTTCCTTCATGAGTTTGGCACTCTCGACATCTGCTTGGCCCAGCGGTCCTCGACTGCTGCAGAATAGTGAAAAACAACAGTCCAGAACTGAAAGTTGCATCAGCCGTAGCCTGAAGCACCGCACCATGAAACAAACAAGGACCAAGTTCGATTGAGCAAGGCAGGCCGCGAATAGCTGCAACTCCCGACAAGGAACTCGACCGAACTTGAATCAACAGACTACCGATGAACTCGGGCCGACTGGGCAACTGCTTTGAACGAGCTGTCTATCATGATGTCATGCGAGGCGGCAGATCGACACCTGCTTGTTGCCGTAGTCGGCCACGACCAGCCGCTGCGGTGTCCAGGCGCAGGAATATGGATGAGGAATAGGCGCGCCCCTCACCTCGACCTTCAGCAGGACTCCTCTTCCTGCTGAAACCCTCAGCCCGAACAGCCCGTTGTTGCTCAGGTCGCAGATGATCGCAGTGTCCCCCCTGACTGCCACTCCGAGCGGATAGTACAACCGCGACTACCCAGCCGCCTGGATGCGCTGCTTGACCAGCCTGTCAGTGCCGATCAGCAGCACTTCATGACTGTTGTAGTTGGCCAGCACCAGCAGCTGGCCAACTTCAGCTATCCCACGCGGGTAGTTCAGCATCGCCGGCTACTTCTCAAGGTAGACCTCGCTGACCTGACCTCCGAGCGTTGTGCGTTTCACCTGACCAGCGCCGTAGTCGGTGAACAACACCTCCTTGTTCTGCCGCACTACAATGCCGTAGCAGTTGTTCACGAAGGTAGCGTGTGGCCAGAGAGCCACTTGCTTGTCAGCCAGTCCCAGGGAGAACAGTCGATGGGACGAACAGTCAGAGCCGATGACTTCTGAGTTGCTGGCTCTGGCAAGCGCCTGCACGTACATGCCTGCGCCGAATTCAGTCTTCGCGTCCCGGTTGAACTCGATGATGCCGTTGTCCGTCCCGACCAAGTAGTGATCGTCCGACAGGCAGAGGATTGACAATGGATTTCTGTCTAGCTGATGTTGTTATACTGTCTACAGGGCGAATACTTCGGGAAGGGGCTGGTGCTCGACCTCATCAAAACTGATGAACTGCAGCTGGCGCACCACCTAGTTCGCGTAGTTGTCGAGTTCGGCCATGCAGCCTTCTCGCACCTGCCTGTTAACCGCCTTCAGCCTGAACCAGCTCTGCGCCATTAGCCCGAACCCTCTCGCGGCCTCGAAGTTCACCACCGCCTCCTTCCCGCGTGTCTGCATCCGAAGGATCTCGGCGCAGTCGGCAGGCTGTTGCACCTGCGGCAGGTTGAGGATCGATTTGGCACGGCACTGCTCGAGCTCTGCTGCCTTTTGGTCGAAGGCCTGGTTGATACGGTCAACTGCAGCCTCGCGCTCCCGACTGCAGTGGGCGAGAGGCTCGATGTCCTGGGGCAGCAGGTCGAGCGACTGCAGGTGCATCAGGTGCAGGCGGGCATCAGGCTCGATGCACAGGTGGCAAAGCAGAGAGCCCTCGTCAGACAGGTAGGAGGCCACACGACCGCAGGGGCAGTGCTACCGCGGGGTTGCCAGGAAGTCAGGGTAGATCGCGGCGTGCTCGTCAACCAAGGCCTGGTACTCCATCAAATATAATCAATTCTGATGTTAAAGAAAAAAGAACATTCCACATAATTTAAGGGGTTGGGGTTGGGGTTGGGGTTGGGGTTGGGGTTGGGGGTTGGGGTTGGGGTTGGGGTTGGGGTTGGGGTTGGGGTTGGGGTTGGG
>NW_026262912.1:0-30652 GCF_025434085.1 Hippocampus zosterae | reverse complement strand
AAGGTGGATATGCACTTGTAGAGGCGGTGGTGAATCCCACTCATTGCAAGATCGATACACACCCTCCTTGGGGAAATGTAGTCAATTACCCTTTTCAAGAATACTGCCTGACCACCGACAACTACCGAATAAAAAAAATTGAGAATTCACTTGAACAATTGTTATATTAATAAATGCATCTTGTTCTTTGATTGCTGTGATTTTCAGATAGCATTTCAATCAACATGGCACACTCTCTATTTTACTTTAACTTCGCCAACAAAATCTTAATGTTCGTGAACGACGAGCAGGTAATTTATCTCTATTCAATTATTCTTTCTTAATCCAAAAGGATATTACCCTCTCTACTCTCTAAGTGTAAAAAACCTTTTTGTCATTTCTTGCTTTATACCTGCAGCTCAAGGATTCTTCTGCGAGTTCTTTCGTCTATCATGTGTTACTTTAACTACGTAATTCTAAAATTTCAATCCTCAGCAATCACTCAATTCATGGTAACAAAATAGCCTTTTTGTTTATTATTCTGCGCAAAAAAATCAAATAACAATTGAAAATACAAAAAAGGTATTTGGCTACAATTATGTAATGAATTAAAGATAATTTATACAAAGAAAAATGTATAACAAAAATGCTCAAGATTATAAAAAATAATGCAAAAAAATAAGTGCGTTGGTTTTACATAAATAAATATTGTATGCAATCCGAACTTAAACAAGCAACTCGGCTTTCTATAAATATTCATTGCATGCCTGCGTTCGTATGGAACCATCAGATGTACAAGCACGATCTTGTCGATAAGAATAAAAATTAAATCATTATAATAATGCCACGTCACGATAATAATCCACCCGAATACTGTATGAAAAAAATCAACAAGTCATATTCAAGTTAATTTTTTATTCTGTAGTACAAATGTTCCTTAATAAATTTATAATAAAGATTAATTTATATTAATGGGGATCTGGCTGCTAAAAAAGGGTTTTGTACCCAGAAAACAAGAAGCAGGAGAGAAAAACATCTTCAGGAAGGCTTGCAAGTCGACTTCCTTAAAGTAACTGAGTGAGCTGCCCAATTACCAGGTGCTCGGTTACCGTGAGGTGATGAATCACATAAAGCGCTTAAGAGAAATAAGAGAACTGAACAACAAATAACGAAACCACACCCGCCACTTTCGATCTAGAAAAACATCTCTCCACTTAAATTCTAAGTCACAGCCACACCTGAAATAGGAAAATGAAAATTGAAATGTTATTTATATTTAAATTTTTAATCCCCTTATCTGCTTTGATTTCTTGATTATCGAAAAATATTTTTAATGAAAATTAAATTTAATAACGCACATTGTAATCAATAGTCAGTAGAGACTAGTAATCAGTGACGGAAAATTAGCACCTTTAAACAGTTCTTACAGTCGACTAGGCATTTAATCACGGAAACCACACGAAAATCGGTGCACCACACAAAAGGTAAAAGTTACATTATTCTTTGAAGAGATAAATTAATCCATACAGGATCATGACACTAAGTATCTCAAAACAAATTATATAAACAGAAAACTGCATTAAATTATTATAAAGATTAATGAAAGTCCCACCATGATTTATTATTAATAAAAAATAAATCCAAGGGACATTTCTATACCTGGTTGCCTACCCTTAGCTCCATCTCCTAAACACGTGTTGTAAACGAGGGGTAAACTGAATTTGATTATTTTGTTTGTAGTTGTTTGTTGTTCGCATAAAAGAACATTTTGGTAAGATAACAAAAAAATAAATTGGAATTAAAAATCTTGATGTGTTCTATCTCGGCATGTTCGAACTAGAAGATGTAGAGGCTAGTCAGTGCAGAGCAAGAAGTCATAATTTATATATGTTTTAATCTTGCCTACGTTACAATTTTAAATTATTTATTATAAATGATTTCCAGTAAGAAATTTCATTGACTTGTAGTAGAATCTTGAACCCTAAGAAGACTTTGTATTCGGTCTTAAAATTCTAGGATAAGACCGCTTGATTTTTGATTGGAGCTAATGGGACGCAGGCTCTACCACTTAGCATTATTCAAGATCATTATAAGCTGACGAGTTTACGGTGAGGAATTGAATTAAAGAGAACAGGATTTTTTTGATCGACTTTGCAAATCCATACTTATTTGTTAAAAAAGAAGTTTAGATATCAGGGCTTTTGACGGTTAGCAATACTTCTAGTCCACAAATTTGACAAATTCATAGACCGAGATTGAGATAATATAAGCATGTCATTCGCGAGCATGCAATTGACATTTGCCAGAAGACAGTTAATGCAACCCCTAATTTATAATTGACTCCGACCGTAATTCTTGAATAACATTAGTAAATGGACATGATCACTCTAACATCAAAAAGAATTTTATCCATGAAAAAAGCCAGGAAGCTACTCAAAGAAAAAGCCTTGATGTAGACACTTCAAGGAGGAGAATAAGATTGCTAGTAGTTTGAGACAGAGCCCTCAACAAGCTTCGCATTTGAACCTGACTCAGACGAGGAAATTGACGAGACCCCTGCGCCCGAAAGTCAACCTATCAAAGAATAATAAACAGTTCCAGTCAAAAGCAAGAAGAAAAAGAAAAAGAAGCCGTCTAAGGAGGAAGAATTGAAGCGAGAAGAGCAGCAGCAAAGGGAGAAGCAAAAGGAAATCGAAGAACTCGAGAAGTACGTATCGGAAGTCAATCGACAGCAAGGCGCACACAAGTAAGTCTAGCCCGCCGTCGAGCAGCAGATCCAGAAGGACATCATTTTCTCGATCAGCGCAGCGAAGCTGGACTACAACCGGGAATTCAACAAAAAATTCCCAGAGCTCAAAGAAAAAGGCAAGAAGGAGGCCAAACGCAGTCATGTCCCGCTCAGGCAGTACTTGCTGATTCCGCACAGGGCATAGCGCCTCCGCGAATGTCACCTGGAGTTCCTGGTTGGAGAACAAGCTGCCTTTAAGCCCAGTAAGTCTTACCAAGAGAGGCAGCAGAGGTTCGAGGAGCTGTCAGCCACCGGCGACATCGAACTTATTTTCGAGTTCGTGCGGCACAACCCTCTGCACGTCCAGGCACTGCATGTCCTCGCCTAGTTCTTCTTGCTGCAGGGCAACTTTTCCTAGGCCGGAAAGCTCATCGAGTCCATATTACGCATCTTTGAGGAGGCCGCCCCCATGTACGTGCATGGCCTGGCTGGCAAGGACCGGCCTGTCATACTTTAGGCCGAAGACGATATCAACAAGCTTTTCTTCAAATGTGTGGCGAAGCAAGTCGACACGAGCATTCGCAAGGGCACTGTCCAAGCCGCACTCGAGTACAACAAACTCTTGCTAAAGATGAACCCCTGCGCGGACCCTGAAGGAGCCTTGCTCCAGATCGACTTCAACGCTATTTCTGCCAAAGATTTCGACTATCTCTACGACTTCGTCTAACAGTTCCCGGAGGCGATTGGAGCCCCTGGGTCCACGATTAGACTGATGCCCAACTTTTTGTACTCCATGGCCCTGGCGAAGCACATGGTCGCAACGGATCCTCAAGGCAGCCTGATTGAGGAACTCGACATGGGCGAGTTACTGACATTCACTCCGTTCCACCTCGAGCAAGCACTGCGGATAGATCAAATGGAGTCAGCCCGTGACGAGCTGCCGAACACTTCACTCTTAAGGGCAATCATGCTCTACCCTGGCTTGTTTTCCTCTCTGCTGAGATCGTCTGAGCTGGTCGGCAAGGACTTCGGGCATTCCTTGCTGTAGGGCTGGCAGAAACGGCCCTTCAAGGAGATCATCGACCATTAATTTTTCAATCGACCTGCTAACTATCACTTTTTGGGGCTGTAAACTGCAGGCGACGAAAGGGGGCTTGAAAAGGCTATGGAGATATACGCTTAGCGCAACAAGGATCTCTGGAAACAAAGCCAGCTCGCACTTTGGCTGAAGGCTGCTTCCGGCTATGTTCTCAACACACTGTAGCAGAGCCTGCCTCTGCTGAATGTACTGTTAAAGGGACCACCCACAGGCGAATCAGGGTTGAATCTGCCATTCAAGTGGCGCCGATACGACCACCTCACCAAGCACGGGTTCAGCGACCGCACCGACCGCATCGACTTCTAGAACCTACCTCCGTAAGAAGACCTGCTGAACCAGGGCCGGTAGCTAGACCCGAACCAAGGCCTGCTGGGGATGCTACTGGAGTCACTGCTGCCGTGGGTGGCAGTGCCCAACTAAGACCCCGAATGACCCATAGCGAGGCATAATTAATATCGATTGTGTGTATGTAGAATGATGCGGGATAGGGAAGCTGTCGATTGGACAATTAAGCTATTGAAGTTTAGGAGGGGGAGCTGGACTGCTCGTCGGAGTCTGAGGACGGGTCTGGGTCGGGTGGGCTTGGCAGGGGAAGGGCTGGGCCTTCTAGGAATATGCAGGTGGTGTCGCAAGTGCACCCTGTGCACCCTGTGCACCCTGCGCACCCCATGCACCACCCTGGGCAATTGAACCGGCCAATACCCCCTCCTCCCACGCACCACCCTCTGCCTCGCGAGTATCTTCCCTTCGACTACTCCAACCCCTTCCTCTACCAAATGATGCGACCACCGCCTCCTCCGCCGGACCGTCCCCCCTGCGATCCTAGAAGCGACGTCCTTTCATAAATTACAGAAGAGCAGGACGGCGGGCAGGCAGCGATTGAAGCCGCCAAGGACCAGATAGTTGCCTACATGAAGGAGAGGGGTATGCGGGGCAGTGCTGAGGCTGTCAACGCCTTCGCCATGGAATCGGTCGATTAAGTCGAGGGGCATCTGCTGGACAATCTTCTCTCCGTGTTTGAAGCCCTGAAACACCCTCAGATGGTCCGCAAGCTCAAAGAGCGGATGCTTCTGGAACGGATCCTGGCCAGTCTGCAGGACCAGCCTGCTGTCGTCAAAGACCCCAGAAAGCGCGCTTGACTCTATGAGCCGCACTTTTTGTATTTATTGAAAAGCAGCTCTTACGACTGTCACCTAAGCCTACGCACCCTGGCTCCAGCCCCTACGGACTAGCACCCTGGCAGGCCCGGGCATTAATTTGGCGGACGATGTTGGATTAATCGGAGCCAAAAATCGAAATATTAAATGGCGGCAGACCAACCCCAGTATTTCACCATCTAGGGCAACATTGGCAGTGGCAAGACCACCTTGCTGAAGCGCATCTCGGAAAGGGGACTGCCTCTACAAGTTATCACTGAGCCTGTGGATGTTTGGCAGAAGCTGGGGAAAGGGGACACCAACCTCCTGGATCTGTACTACAAGCAGCCGGAAACCTGGGCCATGCCTTTCCAGCTGACCACCCTGATCACCCGCCTCCAGAAATGGAGCAGCTTCAAGGGCACCACTCCCGCCCTTTCCGAACGGTCGATCGACGGTGACTTTCAAATTTTTGGCAAAGAAATGAACCGAGAGGGGTTCATGACCGACAAGGTCTACGACATCTATTTCCACATCTACCACGGTTACAAACAGATATTCTCGAGATTCGAGACCGCCGGCATCATCTACCTGCGCACCTCTCCCAAGGTGTGCCTAGAACGCCAGATGCGCAGAAACCGGGAGGAGGAGTCCGGCCTCACCCTCGACTTCCTCACCCAGCTGCACGACCGCCACGAGGAGTGGCTGTGCTCCTAGACGATGGAGAAGCGCGTGCTGACCCTGGAGGGCGACCAGGACCTGCAGAACGACCCAGGGGCGATCGACGGGATGATCGACAAGATCATGGCCTTCATCAACGAGAAGCATGAATGATGGATCATTTCTTGCGGTAGATTGTGATCTCGTGCTGCTTGAAGTACCGGCGCTCCTCCTCGTCGATCAGGATCAGGTTCAGGAAGTGCTTCACTGCCAGTCGCTTGTTGATGTCCTTGTAGCTGGGGGTCAGGTCCACCCCCGACAGGTAGATCCGGGTGGGGATGATCTGGCCCTTGGCCGGGCACCCGTCCATCACCTCGAACCGCACGAGCGTCTCGTTCTCACTGGTGGAGTTGGGCCCCTGTCCGACGATCTCCCTGCGGATGATGGCGATCTCCATCACCTTGATCTTGATCCGCACCAGGTGAAACGACACCTTCCCGAAGATGCAGTCCTTGAGGTGGTACAGGGCCTTGTTGTACTAGAACTCGATGTGCAGACACTCTTCAATGCCGACCTCGAGCTTGATCGAGGCCTGCTCCTAGCTGGCCAGTTCGGGGGTCGGCAGTTGCACCGCGAAGTCCACCTCCTTGGTCACCCTCAAGTTATAGTTCCTTGCCACAGTGACCCTCAGGAAGTAGCGGACACTGCCGGCCACCCCGAAGAATGTTTCATAGGCCTTCTCGAACTTCGGGAAGAGGAACCGATAGCTCTTGTTCTCGGTGAGGCTGCCTGCAGGCTCGAGCTACTTGGCCATCGAGATGAAATCGGTCGAGAGCGACTTCTCGCTGTACATCTCGAGGTGGCCGATCAACTCGATTCGGACCCCCAGGTGCTCCAGCCTGCGTGTGTTCTGCAGCCGTAGCTCGACCATCCCCGAGATGTCGTCGTCCCCGGTGTATACCGGCAGCTTCATCCTGCCCCCACTGCGGTCCATGAACGTGGCGTTCTTCTTCCGGGCGTTGGGGTCAATCGCCACCTCGATCTGGACCGTGCCCATGCCCAGCAGCGAGTCGAACTGGTCAGCATTGCACCATCTTCATTATTGTCGATCTATATCAATGAATCACCTTCCATGCCTGGTGAGGCTGTGCGAGTAGGAGGTGGCTCTGCCCCGGCAGCCCCCGCCTAGCTGCAGAAAAGGCGTGGCAGGCTTTAAAAAATGTTTGCTTGGGGGACGGTGGAACATGTCTGTGATGGCCATCCTTTGCATCCTTTGCGAGGAGTCTTCGCAGTCAAAGTCGAAGTTGGTAGATTGATACATGGAGACGGCTCTTTTCCTCGGGAGGATATGGCAACCCTTTAAGGTGAACGTCTGCCTGGCATAAGTCACGGGGCGGCTGCCACTAGTCCCGATAAGTAGTCGTTAAGGGCTCGCTCCTTTGTCCGGTTTTTCTTAAGAAAACTCATGGGCAGGGGCAAGAAGAAGCTTCTTAAGCTGAGAGTTCCTTAGAATAGAGGCGCAAGCGTGGGGTCGGTGGGGTCTCAGTCCGAGCATTGATAAATAATGGTCAAGTAAGCAGTCTGAGCCTTTCTAACTCGGCCTCCTGCTGAGCCGCCTTTTTCATGAGCCTGGTTACTTCCTCTCTGCAAGCACGCTCTTTCTCCTCGTGCTTCGCAGTGAGTCGCTTGATAGTTCCTGTCTTCTTTAGCTACATCGCCTTCTCCTTCTTCTGGAACTCTCTGGCCTTTGCGGCTACTTTCAGCTGGTATCCGCTGTCGCTGACGGGCGGGATTTTGGCTGTGACGAGGGCTGGCATTGACTCGATCTGCTTTAGAGAAGAGCTCTTGACGAATGTCTAAAGTTCGCTATTTTTAAGGGCCGCAAACTCTTCGAGGTCCAGTTCAAGTTCCCGCAGCCTGGCCGCCCTCTCTTTCTGATATTCCACAACCCGCACACGCAACTATGCCAGCTCCTAACTCTTGGCCTGAAGCTCAGCCTGCCCCGCGGCCTTGATCTCGGACAGTACGCCCTCTTTACGGGCGACCTTGATCTGCAGCTCTTTGTGTGTCTTCATCAATTCCGCCTCCATGGTCTCAAGTTCAGAAAGGGGTATCTTGCAGTCCCGGAACACATCGCTGTTCAGCAACTCTTCGATCCTGCGGGTGCGGTCCTTCACCTTTTTGAGTCTCTGGGAGAGCATGTCCTTCTCCTTCTCCAGGGTGGTCAGCTCGTACTTCTTCATCTCCCTGGACTTGTGGTCCAGGGTGCTCTCCTGCTGGCTGGGCGCCGAGAAGAACTCGTCCGCTGTGGCCAGCACCTGCAGTTCTTTCTGCGCGTTGAAGTCAGTGTAGAGCAGCTCAGACACCACCAGGAAGCAGGTGTTAACAATCTGGAACAGCTGCTCCCCGAAAGGATAGAAAAAGTTGCAGCGCAGGTGCAGCAGCTTCGCGCGGTTCGTGAACCCGCCTCGCAACTCCTTGAACAGGTTGCCTATGGTGGCGCCTTCGCTGTCCTTGTCATCCTCGCCCTCCAGGTTGCTCAGCTTGGCGATCACTAGCTTGGCGGGGGGGCGGTCAGGAGGCTGCACTTAAAGCACTAAGCAGGTGATGGCATGTTCTGCCAGGAACCCAGCACCCTCACTAGCACGGGCTCTAACCTGCAGCCCCTTGCAGAGCATCTCCCTCAGAGCCTGCACATCCTCCAACTCTACAGAGGGGACCCGCTCTCCCTTGAGCACTTCGATCGAAGACTCGCTGTACTCTCGGGCCAGCTTCTTGAGCAGCCTCTGCTCCTTCTCCTTGGCTTTGAAGGCGGGCGAGTAGTCGTCGTAGACTGAGATGAGGGAGAGGTCGTGGGTGATGCACAGGGTCAGGTCTCGCACCCTGTTGCCGAGCAGATCATAGAACTGCGCAGCAACCCTCGCCTTGCCGAACAGCCCCGCACTCATCTTCTCACCAGACTCTTGCTCGTGCTGCTGAGCCAATCCTCCTCCCCGAAGAGCCTGCTGAAAGTCTCTGAGAACTAGGTGCCCTTGAAAAGCAGGAAAAGGGATTGTCCCTCGAGCACCCGGGCTGTCTTTTCCTAGAGGACCTGCAGGAAGAGTTTGTCGTCGATGTGGTCGAACACCCGGTCGAAGGCGAACTGCTGCCCGTGCACCTCCAGGCGGGCGGCAGGCCTGTCGACCCGGCAGCTGCGGGTGCCATCAACCGACGGCCTCATCCGCAGCCAGTGCTCGAACTGCATATAAATCCAGTCATCACTTTTTCTTCTTCTTGTGGCTGAACTTGACGATGGTGGTCTCGGGCTCCTTCTTGTGGAGTATCACGCTTAGTTCCTTGCGCAGGGCCTGGATATCGTCTTTGCGGGTCTGGATTATTTCACGGTAAAGGCGGTTCTTCTTCTTCAGGCGTCTTTCTTTTTTGTCATCGCGGATGCCGTTCAGAAAAACGCTGTCCTTGCATCTCGGGGACTCCTCTCGGTCAAGTGCCATGGCCCGAGGCTGAGATGGCTTCACGAAAGACAGCACCCGAGTGGGAGGCTTGACATCTTCCTGGTCAGCAGCAGAGCCCGTCGAGGACTCCTCGAGCAGGTCGATGTCAGGTATATCGAAGCGCTTGACCCGTAGGTGCACTTGTACTGGTTCCAGTGGTCGTCTTTTTTCTCAAGGGGTTTCTGGGCCTGGCTGTTCTTGCGGGCCTTGAGCAACTCGAAATAGCGGTGCATCTGGTAGTTGAAGCGGAGCTAGGCTTCTTCTCGGGCGGGGTTGTAGACTCCGCGAATGTAGGCGATCTGCGGCTTGGTCAAGGGCACGCGCTAGTAATTCAAGGATTCATGCACAGAAGCTGACACGCCGTTAATGTCGAATCTCGTTTTCTTGTGACTCACGATCACTCTGCTGCCATCCTCGACGGGCGGCATGCTTGATACTCGCTGGCCCTTGCCGGCGACCAGCGACTGCACCTTGTCCCTCAGTTCGGTCCGGAACTGGCTCGTGGCGGGACTGTCCTTGGCCTCGTTATGCGGGTTCAGCAGTTAAAGCACGATGCTTTTCTTCCCAGAACTGCGTTCGTGATGCGGCTTGAGGAAGGCCAGGTCCTGGGCCAGGGAGGCCGGGCGGAACAGTCTCTCAAGAAAGTTGAGTATGTACTCGTCAGAGACAGTCGTCCCGAAAATGGTGTAATGCACGGCGTGGTGGATATCGATCACCCTACGAGACCACACCTTCAGGTCCGCCCCGATCAACTTCGCGCAGATTATGTATGTGACCACCCCCAGGAAATAGGGATGACTGTCAAACTCGGTTTTGGTCTGCCGGGCGATCTGCTCCGAGATCATGCAGTAGGCCTTCCTGGCCTCTTGCGTGGCTATCCTGGACTAGAGTGCTGCAGAGGCGGATCTGATCGCCTCAGGATAGAAATACGAGACAGTTACTTTCAAAAGGTTCTGGTAGAGGCTAAAGAACTTCCTGGAGGAGGCGAGGCTGTGCAGGCTGCGGGTCAGGCCGGGCTTGAGGTCCTTGCGGCCTTATCTGAAGAAAAGCTGGTAGTCTTATCGATCGGGGGCGACAGGGTAGTTCTGCCAGCTGCGGTCTTACTCTATGGTCTCCTCAATCTCCATTAATCTAACGCATGCCCCGCGAACGGCTGAAACTGGTCTCCTTCCAGCCGCCCCCAGACCTGGACCCCCGCCTGCTGCTGCCCGGGCCCCGTCCGCCGTCCCCTGAGGTCTGTGACTGCAGCTGCGGATGGCAGTGCTTTCTAGGCGAATGATTCTATAACATCAACTGCAGGGCTCACAGCCGCCGTATGCCTTTTGACTGGCCTTGACGATGGTGATGGCCCGCTCGCAAGGGCACTCCTCGAAAAAGGGCTCTTCTTCGGCCCTGCTCATGCGCTGGGCCTTGCACTCGACAATCCTGGCGAGTAAAAGTTAGAGGCCTTTGTTGCGAAGGGCAGAGCACTCCACGTACTGCTTGATTCTGGGGTGCCTTGAAAGGAAGTCTGATAGCTACGACTCCGGAAATGCTGGCGGCAGGTCAGACTTGTTTCCCACCAAAATGATATCCGTGTCTTCAGGGCCGTACTCGACGAAATCCAACAGCCACCCTTCCGCGCCCGACAAGGCCGATGCCTTGGCCAAATCGAACACCAGCAGTGCCACTTCGGCGCCCCTGTAAAAGTTCCTGACCACTGCCCGAAAGGCTTCCTGGCCGGCAGTGTCCCAGAGTTTGAGTTGAACCTGCGCACAACCGATGTTGACCTCCCTCAGTTAATAGTCCACGGCCACAGTGGGCCTCGTTTCCGACTGGCCCCCGCTGAGCCTGAGGTTAAGCGTGGTCTTGCCCGCCCCCGAGTCGCCGAGCGAGATGACCTTGCATCTCTGCTTCGGCATTATTATCGATGGAGGATCTCATGGAAGCGTTGGCATAGCTCGAGCAGAATTACTTGAAGGGGTTCAACCGGGACTACCAGAGACTCTCGGAAGTCCTTGACCGGGTGGTCAGGGCCTTTCTGGCCGGGCGCAAGGACGAGTGCTTCGACCTGCTTTGCGAGAGCAACTACACGCTCCAGCAGTTAAAATTGCTGCACCGCCACAGATACGCTGACGCCTGTGTCGCAGTGCTGCATTCCCAAAGCTTCCTGATTTACAACCTCAGGGACAGGCCCATGGAGCTGGCCTACTTCCTCTCGCACCCCTCCTTCCACGAACTCCTGAACTTCCCCCTCGACTTCCGGCACGAAGAGGTCGCCAGCACCTACTCCCAGCTGCTCAAGAGCATCACCATGCTCTTCAAGGGGACCGACAACTGGCGCCTCTTCTGCGTGAATGTCCCGAGATCACCAGTACAGCATGCCCCTGCTGTTCCACGCCATGAAGCTGTTCAACCACAGGGACCCCCTGGTCCGCACCTCCGTCCGCAGCGCCATCCTCAATGTCCTCGCCCTGGGGGAGGAGGCGGTCGGACTGTTCTTCGAGAATTATCCCTTCGCCATCGCCTACCCCTTTCTGGCCCTGTGGCTCTGCACCCGCGTCAACTACGCCCTCGCGGCCTTCGAAAACCGAGACCGGCACGCCGCCGACGAGGCAGAGTGCGTGACCGACGAGCTGTCCTTCTGCGAAGAACTGTTCCAACGGCTATTCAAACACGGGCAGAAGATGTTCTTCAACTCCCTGTGCTACGCCATGTGCTCGGCCGGAGAGTCGATCCCCCACGCGCTGGCCTTTAGAGCCAGCTCTCCTGAGCTGCAGAGGCTGGCTCGGTTCAACGCCTTGAGGATGTTCTGCAGCAAAGTCGATGGCCGGCTGCTTCCCTGGCTGCAGCCGAAACCATTGCGGTCCTACCACCCGGACGACACGCGGGGGCTGACCTAGCTCTGGAAATACACGGGCGGGCGAGGCATCGCGGGCCGGGTCTTCGGCTGGGACAAGTACTACGAAGAGGAGTATTCCCACATCTCAGTGATATGCGGGACCGAGATCCGCATCAACACCATCTTCCAGCAGCACCAGTTCATGGACTGCCCTGCCCTGCTGCTGGACCAGCCTCTGCTCTACGACACTGTCAACCCCCGGGCCCAGGCCCTGCGCGAGTCCATCTCCTCACGCGATGACCTGCGGATGTACTGCACATTCTGGCTGCAAACTGTCAGATCTCTCGATGAGGAGGACCGGAGGATCATGGTCGAGTCGATGGACCTGGTCTGGCTGCTGAAATCAGTCTACTCAGCACCCTGCCTCGAGTCCATCACCACTGCGTATAAGATTTTCGAGCTGGCATGCCGGCACTCCGCCCCTGACATCAAGGCCGAACTATAGATCCTCATCGTCACTGCGGAAAAGGATTTGCTGGACCACGCCATGGGAGAGTCTCTGAACCAGGTGCGGGCCGGCCTTGAAACCGCTCTGATAGTCGACTGGCACTAAGAATTCATGGTCGAATAGCTGAGCACCATTTTTAACAGGCGGATCAAGGACTACGACTTGGTGGCCACGCACAAGGCCCTGGACAGTGAACTGAAGCGGGCCACTGCGGCAACTTGCTTGCTGACCAGGGCACGGGCTTGCCTCGCGAGTGAAAAGTGGGTCTGCCCTGAACTGCAGCAGGTGGGGGCCCTGCCGGAAGACTGTCTTCCGGGGCAGTTGCTGATCAACGGGCTCAAGCCGATGGACTGCACGGTCAGGTTAGGCGATGGACTGCTGACCCTGCTGATCGAGTCAGAAAAGGTCCTGGAAGTGGGGGTGGAGAGGGTCACCATATGCGAGTCCGAGGACTCGAGCATCGAGCTGGTGATCAACAGCAAGCCCTTCTACCTGCAGCTGTCCAGCCCGGCCGACCGCCGACACCTGGCCGAGACCCTCAAGCGCACCCAGCAGTAGAGCCAGCAGCTCAAGGAGCAGCTGATCGGCTGCCTCTTCTGACTATGCATGACATCATACCGGGTCCAGAAGAGTCTTCGCTGGGAAGCTGCTGACCGCGAGGCTGGGCACTGCCGGCCTGTTCTCGCGGTTGATGACCCGGTAGCTGTGCTCTTCGGGGCCTGCCACTCCCTTCCGCGGGACGTTGTTCGACACCACTCGAAGCCTGGTCCTCTTGATCTTGTCAGGTCGGCACCACTCGCGGCTTCAGTCCTCGCAGCGTGTGCATCCTCGACATCATTCGGCCGTACTTCTGCTGTAAGCGTCGGGCCATCTCGGTGGCGTTGAAGGGAGTTGAGGTCCTGCGGCGAGGGGGAGGGGGCTCAGCCACGCCCGGGTCCTGCGGCCGGGAGGGCTCGCTTATACCGGTGAGGAAGCCTGGAGCCAGGTCAGGGGCGTGCTCTTGAAGGATTCGTTACTGGTTGGCCCTAAAGAAATTGTCCTCGAGGGACCGTTCCTGGTGGAGGGCGGCAGTCAGGCGGACGATCTCGCGCTGGATGCGGCCCGAGTCCAGCTCGGCCAGCCTGAAGGAGCGGGGCTGCATGTTAATTATCATCGCTTGACCCGGACCGGGGCGAAATAGGGGTGCTCCATGGCCTACTTGGGGAGGATGCGCTCGGCGTGGTCGTACACCAGCATGGCGTTGAGCAGGTCCACGGCCTCCTCGTTGGCCAGGCTGGCGTTCTCCTCCCGGACGAAGAGGCTCCAGCTTTTGCGAGGGAAGCGGTCGAGCAGCGTGGCCAGCTCGGGCTCGAGGGTGAGCTTGTACTTCTTGAGGTACTTGTAGAGGTCCTCGCTTCCGAGCACCTTGGCGATCTTGACCAGCTGGTCGTAGTTGTTCTCGCCCTGGAAGAAGGGCTCTTTCTTGAAGATCTGGTGAGGCGCGGACCATCGAGGCGAACATGCAGCCGGCGCTCCAGATGTCCAGGCTGTAGTCGTAGTACTCGTTGTCCACCAGCAGCTCGGGGCCCTTGAAGAAGCGGCTGGCCACCCGCACGTTGTAGTTGGTGCCCAGGTGGTAGTACTCGGCCAGCCCCCAGTCGATCAGCTTGAGCACCCTGCGCTTGGGGTCGATGATGATGTTCTGGGGCTTGACGTCCCGGTGCATGATGCCCTTCGAGTGGCAGTAGTCCAGCGCCTTCATCAGCTCGAACATGTAGAAGCGGATGTCGATGTCCCGCAGCGTGCCGAACATGGACTTGAAGTCCACGTTCTCGATGTGCTCGAAGATCAGGCAGGGCGCCTTGGAGGCGGGGTCCTTGACCACGTCGAGCAGGTCGATCAGGTTGGGGTGGCCCTTGAGGGCCTTGAGGATCTTGATCTCGCGCTTGATCTTCTTCTTCTTGACGGGCTTGAGCACCTTGATGACCACCTTGGCGTTCCGGTGCACGTTGATGCCCGAGTACACCTCCGAGTACTTGCCCCGGCCCAGCTTGTCCATGATCTCGTAGTCGTCGATCTCCCCGAACTCCACCTCGTAGTGCTCGTAGTCGTAGTACTCTGCCGGCATGGTCGAGTTCACCGTCCCGTACAGTCGCGGCTTCGACAGCTTTTACATTTAATTTCTGCCATCACCCGGCCACCCCCACCACGCGCCCCCCCGTCTGGCTGGCCACCAGCACTTCCCCCCTCCTCAGGCACAGTCCCCGCGGGTCCCTGATATTCGTGAGCACCTATTCGGTCCGGTCCTTGAACACTCGCAGGATCCGGTGGTTGAACTGGTCGCTGAGGAAGACCCCACCCTCTGCCTGCACGATGCAGTAAGGCCGGGCCAGTCCCTTCCCGCAGCCCACCACCTCCCCGCACGGCCGGCTCTCGCCCACCCTCCACCTCAGCACCCGATCATGGTTGAAGTCGCAGATCAGCATGACCCCCTCTACGACGACCGCACCCGTCGGATAGTCCAGCACCTACCGCCTCTCATTGCCGGCGAGGGTCTGCACCTGCCCCGAGCAAGGGTCCACAAGCTGCACCCGGTTGTTGCCCGAATCGCAGACCAGCAGCCTCGATTTGTAGAAGGAGATGCCGTTAGGACTGTCGAGTTGTTTGGAGGAGGTGCCGGGCCGGCCCGTGCCCAGCAGGATGCGGGTGATGTTCGAGTCCAGGTCCAGCTCGGTCAGCCGGTGATTGTTGTGCTCTGAGATGTACAGCTTTTGATCCTGGTACAGCAGACAGGCCGCATCCGCGCCCCTGTAGCAGACCGTCTTGCTGGCCCCACTGCACTGGTACACGCAGCTGCTGCCGTAGTCCCCCACGAAAACGGTCTGCCCGTCAGAGGCCACTGAAAAGGGGCTGCTAAGGCCTTCGACAACCACCTTGTAGTCACGCAAGGAATCTACGAGACCGAGTTTAGTCTGCAAGGCGGACTGGTACTGGCCGAGCTATTTTGACAGTCCTGGGAAAGCGAGGATTTCGGAGACAGCCTTGCTGGACTTGACATGGAGGGCGGTGATGCTGAGGATTGCTGTCGAGGTCCCAGCCCCGGCTGTACTAGGCCAGGCCCGTGACCATCTCATAGTAGGAAAGGCACAGCTCGCGGGGTGAAATGCGGCCCTCCAAAAAACTGTTTTTGAGATGGAGAAGGGCCGACGTCTTCTTGTAGATAAGCTGATCGACGCACTCCTGGCAGCTCTCGAGGGCCAGCTTCGTTTCATGGTGGATGTTGAGGAGTCGATCGTTCAGTTGCGATGTGAGTTATGTGATCTCGTGGCGGGCTCGGTCCGCCAGGTCGGACAGGTCTGTCTTCACTCTTTCTAGAAGCTGCTGCTCGAGGGCGAGGATTTCCCTGCCGTCTAATTAGTTTTCTAGCGAAAATCTGGTCTGCTTCGCAAGGCCCATGCTGATGTCGCAGTCCTTGCAGAAAAAGGAGCAGCTGGCCACGCAGAAGGTCCGGGGAGCGGCCTCTGGATGCGCTTTGCAAGCAATCTTGGAGAAAAGGGTACTCGCGAATGCCCTGTGCAGGTCAACACTATCCTGAATAAGCCGCAGCTCCGGCAGCATCAAAATATAACCGAATCCCCCCAATTAAAATAATCAAAACCCAGTCCGGTTTTGCCCCGAATCTAACGCCCCGTCCGGAATTAAACCTTAAGCAAGGACGATAACCCGCCTCGCTCGTAGCAAGTTTAATTGCCGGATGAATGTTAAATTGGAGTTCGTGGCAGGGCTGGTGTCGGGGCTGGTGACGGTCACGGTGTGCTCGCCCCTGGAGATTGCCCGCACCCGTCTGAACATCGTGGCCAAGTCTGGAAACCCTCTCTACTACAGAGGCCTTTGGCATGCCCTGCGGACGATCCTTAAGGAGGAGGGCTGGCGGGGCTACTACAAGGGCTACCGGGCTTCGGTGGTCGTGATCCCCTACTTCCACTCGCTGTACTTCCCGATCTACACCAACCTCAAGGAACTGAGCAGTGGGCACTCCTGGTCCGTGCCCTTCAGCTCTCTGGTCGCGGGGGCGCTGGTCAACCTGCTGTCGAACCCCCTGTGGATAGCCCGCACGAGGATGATGGCGCAGGTGTTCCGCCCCGAGTAGGAGCAGCACCAGTCGCTGGCCCGCGTGCTGCGGGAGATGTACCACACGGAGGGCCTGAGGGGGCTGTTCAAAGGCATGAGCATGTCCATGCTGGGACTCAGCCACCCCATGGTCTATTTCACGGTCTACGAGAGGCTGAAGGACTACAGCCTCGACAGGGGCGGGCTTACCTCGTTCAAGGTGTTCGTGATTGCGGGGGTCTCGAAAGTGGCGTCATGCACGCTGACCTACCCGCACGTGGTGATCCGGTCCTGGGTGCACGACTCTCGCGAGCGAGTGAAGGTGTATGGGGTGGCCCTCTAGATTTACAGCAAGCAGGGCCTGCGGGGGTTCTACAAGGGCCTGTCCGCAGACCTGGTCAAGCTGGTGCCCGCCAACGGGATCATGTTCATCACCTACGAAAAGATCAAGCAGCTGTACCAGGAGTGGCCTGCCTCTGAAGCAAGGATCGATCAGCCATGAGCAGATTTTATGATTTGGGTACTGGCGGGGTTGGCCCTAGCGTCCGTCCGGTTCCATGCCATCACAGAAACCCTGGCCAGGTTTCAGGGGCCCGCCGGGAGGCTGGTCCGCGAGGTCATGCAGTGCAGGGGCTGCTCCTATTAGGACAAAAAGTTTAGGATCTCGAAAATGGAGGTAAGGCAGGTCGACATCCCTGACCAAGCGATTTCCCTGCAAGTCAAGTAAGGGCTGGTCGGCAATATCCGGGACATCACCTTGCACGTCTACCTGGAGTTCAGCTACCGTATGGTGACCTGGATAGAGTCCTCGAGCAGTCTGACTTTCAAGGTCGACTACATGAACTTCTAGCTGGAGAGTATGGAGGGGGATTTAGCCTTTCGGGTGCAGCTCTCGGATATGTAAATCAGTGAGCTCAGGCCTGAAGAGGCCATGAATTTTAAAGCACAGGTGGTGCTTGGCACCCGGGCATCCTTACCAAACATCATGATCGGCATGTTCAAGGCGTACTCCGCACCTTTCCTGTCCATCCGAGAACTGCTGCCCTTAGACCCTAGGTTCCTGGCCAGTCATGCCTTCAAAGGCCCTTTTTACTGCAAAAAGTCAGTGGTCTTCGAGTTGTAGAGCGGGCCCTACTCGTGGCCCTAGCCAGGACAGGTGCAGACCAGTATGGCAAGGGTGGATGTCTCTTTTGATTAGCTGACTGAGTTCTGCCAGCAGGAATTGGATAGCAACATGGATGGGTTTACTGGTACTATTGTCTAGTACTTCACAAGCCTGCAGTTAAGTCTCGCAGTAAAGTCCTACCACATCCGGTTCCGCAACTACCAGCTGAACCCCGGGCTGCTGGCTGCCGACCTAGAAGTCCATGTGAGCAACTACCGACAAGGCTCGGTGTTCCAAGGCAAACTTACTTTCTAGTTGTTCTACCAGCCCTTGTTCCAGACGACACTAAAAATGACATTAAAGGACACCAAATTTATGTCCCTTGATTTCGGTGGCAACCCGGTGGTCGTGCCTGACCTCAAGCCCTCCGAGCTGGACGGGCTGCTGGCGCGGCAGCCGCTGGACTTCCACTGGGACTGCGAGATGCTGGGGTTCAAGGGCTGCAGGAGGCTGCAAGTGGAGGTGATGGAAGGACACCTGCAGCTGGCCTTCGACTGGCCCGAGTGAGATAAATATCAGAGGGGCAGACGCTGGTGCGAGCGCATGTAAAACGTCTTTTTCTGGTGTTCAAGAATGTCTTCCAGCTTGTTGCGCCGGCCCTTTTCGGACCGGCCTGCCCAGCTGACCGTGTCATTCTGCCGCTTTGGCTGTGCGCTCAGCTGCTTGTGACTGTCCGGGGGGTCGACCCTCCCCTCCTGCTCCTCCTCCTCGTCCTCCTGGTAGGCCAGCCTCATCCTCGAAAGATGCTCGTACAGGGGGATCATCTCCTTGGCTTCGAACATTGACTCGCTGCGTCGAAGGAACGCCTGCTCTTTGAACACTGTGCTCGTTAGCCTTGCCAGCTAGCCTTTGATGTCCTGCAGCTGGTCGATCGACTCTCTGCCTTCCAGCAGGGAGACCCGCTCTTAGAGGACGCGCAGTCTGTCGATGTCTTTTTGGTAGTGGTCGGTGGCCTGCCTCAAAGTCTGCTACAGCTAGCTGACAGCTCTGCCAAGGTCAGCCAGCAGCTCTGCCTTCTTTTCGGCGGCCCGATCGGCAAGTTCTTCAAAGTGGCGGTTCAGTTCCTGCGTCATCCTGTCGTAGCGCTGGGCCAGGATGCCGTTGAGCAAGTTGATCCTTTGAATTCCTCGGACCATCTCCTCCATCCTCTGACTGACTTCCAGCCGGGTGAGCTGCGCCTGGTCTCGCAGCTCGTGCTCGCCTGACTTGTGGTGCTGCAGCCGGTGGTTGCGATGCTGCTCAGAGATGCATTTCCAGCAAAGGCCCTGCTGCCGGCATGTGCTGCAACTGAAACACTGCAGCTCCCGAGGATGCGAGTGGCAGTGCTTGCCAAGCCTCACCATACTCACCCCCATCCATGATTTCGTCTTGGGCGTCGAAAATTGCTCATCAGGCTGTGTCTCTTGCAGCCGCTCCTGGATCCTCGGCAGGATCTAGTCCTGCACCTTCGCGTTCAAGATGGAGATGGTCTCCTCCTCCAGCTCTGTGACCTGTTCGCATGCCTCGCACTGGATCAGACTGCCCTCCCGCCCCAGCGACAGCTGCTTGAAATGCCTGTACGCACAGCACACCAGGCAGTAGGCGTGCCCGCAGGCCAGCTGGTAGTAACTCGACTCGACTGCCCTGCATCGCATGCAACATTCCTTCATAGAAACATCCAGATCATGCTTCGCAAGCGAAGTCCCGGTCCTGGAGCAGCCACTCCTCTCCGACCCTTCTGATGGTGAAGCCCTACTCGCCACCCAGCTGCATTTCTTGCTCTGTGCTCGAGACAGGCAAGTGGAACATCCCTGCCACCTTCTCCAGCAAAACTCCAGGATCATCCCCGAGTTCCTTCAGACCTCTGGTTAGCCACTCGTCCGCTTCAGGCGCGGCTTCAAGCAGCTCCTCAAACTAGCTTTCCGAAAAGCATGAATCCTCGAGGCTGGCAAAGAAACTGTGCGAGGCAGGTTCGCCGTTGTAGAGCTGCTTGAAAATGGCGATTTCGTTCAGCTGCTTCGACGACATGAAGTAGAATGTCCGTATTAGCCCGTAGTAAAGGACCCTGTGCAAAGACCCTTCTTTCGTTAAAGCACCTTTATAAAGCTTTCCTTACAGCTCCACACTTCTTCCGAAGAGCCCGCTGACCTCTTTCATATCTTTCATGACCTGTCTCAGCTCAGCCTCCCTTCTTCGAGAGGCGGTAAATACCATGGCAAACTGCTCCTCGATGCTGCGGATGAGAGCCAGCTCCCTTGACGCCCGCAGTTCGAACTCGATTTCAGGGTCCTGTTCGGAGCAGCTGCTTATCTCGGCTGAGAGGGAAAACGCAGGAGGCTGGCCCTGCTCGCATAGACTTTCCTACCCTTTGATGTTGGAATTTGTCTCACATTGCGCGAGGTTTAGTTGGCGGTCCTTTCGCAGCCTGTCAGCAATGTTCTTTTATTCAGTCTCTGAGGGTTAGCACCGGTCCAGGTAGACTGCCTCGTTTATTTCTTGCGATCTAGCCAATTTCCGCTGTGGTCTGGCTCGGCCCATCTCCTTCAGCAACTAATTTTCTAGCGACAGGACCTTGGCAATCTGCTCGGCCTCCTCCAGCCTCTCCCTGCAGGACAGAATTTGCCTCGAGTCCTCAAGGAGGGCCGATATCCTCGCCTCACAGCCCTCCACAAACTCTTGTGAAACTATGCTCTAAAATGAGACTCCTAGCCTGCCAGAGATACTGGACAGAGCGGAGTGACACTGGTTAATAATCGAATGCTGTTAGGAAACCTGCCGGCATTTCTATGCTAGTTCTTGCCCGGCCAGCTGTCCCTCCCCGGACAGGACTCTCACCCTCTCGCGCAGACCATCCCTCTCTTCAGACAGCAGTCCCACCTCTTCCTCCAGATGCTCCACCGTCCTCTGGAAGGCACACTCAAGTTCCCTGTACTTCCCCTTGAACCTGCTCAGCTCAGAGACATGTTCCTAAAGGCAAGTGATCTGGTCATTCAGAAAACTGACCTGCTCAAGGGCCATTTTAAGGCCCGCCTCTTTCTAGGACAGCCGGGTTCGCAGGGACTAGGTCTAGTGGGTAAGCTACTGCTTTTAAGATTGGAGGAGGGCCTGGGCTTAGGCTTGTTCGTTGAGGATGCATCTGCTGGCTGAACATTCTTAGGATTTCACGGTGCAGGCCTGCTGCAGTTCCCGAACTACCTTAGAAAGAGAGATCAGAAGGCCCACGCCTTTATGGATCTATTTTCGAGTTTCTTGCACAATCTCATTCTTTTCCTGTCTCATCTCTGCCACTGCTTCTTTCAGCAGGCCCATCCGCGCATCGGGCATTAGAACTTGGCAGCCCCTTTAATGCTTGTCGTCTGTCCGGCTGCTGCACCTCAACTCGTCAATAATGGTCTCAGAACGACTGTTCTAAGGGTTGTCGTGCACGAGGATGTTGCTCGGATCCTCCTTTTTGGGCAAGAGTGCCAGTAACTGTCTGTTTTGCGATTCGAGGTGCATCAGAGTGGCCTAGAGCTGTTGGGTGCGCTATTCCAGGCCGGTGTTAATCCTTTGCAGAGATTCGTTCGAAGTGATGAGGACTTTCAAAGGCACATGGATTCCCTCCTACCTCGAAGGCTATACCTCGCTCAGCCTTTCCTATAGATCAATGATCCTATCGGTTTTTTCCTGCAGGCTTTTTTTGATCATTTCCATCCTCCGTGCATATTCCTCCTTGGCCTCGGCCTGCTCACTCCTCAGCTCCTTGACGATCGTTTCGAGGGTGCTCCTTCGTTGGTCCAGCTCCTGCCCCTCGTGGAACAGGCGAGAGGATTACAGTCCGAGGCAGCTGTTCTCCTACTTCAGCCGTTGGTTGACTTCCCGCAGACTGGAATTTTATTCTTCCGACTACGTCAGTTGCATGCGCAGTCGCTTGACCTCTAGCAGAGTGTCCTGCAGCCGCTCCTCCACATTCTGCACATTTTATCTGCCAGAAAGCCTCCCTCTCCTTTGCTCTTCCAGCTCAGCCCGCAATGTCTTTATCACCACATCTTTCTCCTCCAGCTCTTTGAAATAGTGCAGAACTTTCTGCTCCAAATTTCTGCGGGGCTAGGATTATTCGCTAGGTCTTTCGAATCTCAGTCGATCGATCGTCCTGGCCAGTCTGTTTCGCTCTTGCTAACAGTAAATCGACGCCTATCGCGTTCGGCTCTGCTACTCCTTCAGACGCTGCACCTCTCGCAGCATGGTCTTGTTGAATTCATTGGCTTCTTCAAGCAGTCCTTCCAGACTTTTCTTGTGCTTCGACAGTTCTTCAAACCGAAGGGTGCTGCTCAATGTGGATGTCAGCTTGACAGCTGGTTTGGCTTCCTTGCAGGTCTTGTTGGGCCTGTTTTTGGCCCGCTTTGTAGGTTCCCCCACGGACAGGGGGAATGACTCTTTTCCGCGATGGCTTTTTGAGTCCTGCATGTTCAAACGATGAATTAATGGATCAAAACGAAATACGGAGTTGAACCGAGCCAGCCTCCTTCCCCTCAAAGGTGATCGGCACATCGTATTCGCGAGGCTTTTCCTCCATTGGTTCGAACACACATTCCCCGCTGCCTACCAGGTCCGAACTGCTCGCATCCTGGTCGAAAACAGTTAATTTCAAGGTGTCGTAAAGGTTGAGCAGTGACATTTTGAAAACTTAGTTCCAAACAGGCTATTTTCCAGCATCATCCTTGACTGCGGACTTGTAGGTCTGTTCTCCCATAGTGATGACGCAGTACGGATCCATTTTCCCCCACATCTAAGTGTCACGCAGCAATTTGGCAGATCGCAGGTGGATTGTCATTTCGGCCATAAAACTGGCCTCGAAGATAATTGTAAGATCAAGTTCTCCCTTCTTTTTGCCCTCCTTATTGACAAATTGAATGCCGATTGTCGTCTATTTATTCGCTTACTTGTAGTAGGGCTACAGTCCGAGCTCAGCTATTCCCACAACCCCATCACCAAAAACACCTTTCGTAAAAACTGTTGCTTTCAGCATCAACGGAACTTGGCCAGCGACATCCCATGAAAATTTATGACCAAAGGTAGCTCCCTTTCTCACCTTTTCCAAACACTCAGTCTTTTTCTCCCTGCCACCGCACTAAAAAGTTACATAAGGGTAATAGTCTTTATCCTTCATGAACCTCGCATCTCCGAGCGCGACCCTCAAATATCCCTTTGCCTAAGCTATCATAATTAAGAATATAATGAAACGAGAAAGGGGGCCGCCGCCAAGCTCTGGAAATATAGGAAGCTTTGGCAGCTTCGCTGAAAAGGTACAACTTCGGAAAAGGAATTTCCGAGGAGGAAATGTTGAGTTGAGTGGCAAGCAGGTATTCGAGAACACCGTGGCTAAGAGCGAATAGAAATTCTAATCTTTTTTAGGTAAATACTGGAAGATCATAAACGAATAAAAGCCTGACCATTGGCCTGAGTACCTGGAATGGCCCGGTAATCCCGAACGCACAAAGTTGACCTAGTTTTATGCGGAAATAATAAACAAGTAAAGAAATTACCAGAATGCATGTCAAGAAAAAACTAAAAGTCAACTGGTCCAAGCAATAGATCCAGGTCCTTCTGTGGCTCATAATTCTGCTGACCCATCAGTAATGCAAAACAGTAAAAGGCCTTACTGAATAAAATTGGGATGAGCTCGCAGGGCCCTTTCCTGGACGGAGTGGAGATGACTGCTTTTTCAAGCTGCTTTCTTTTGAGAAGAGCAACATCAGGAGTCATCCGTGGTCCACTCAAGAAAATTAAATTTTGTAAAAATTTGTGGAAAATCCGGATAAGACGGACTGGGTCGAAGCTGGAAAATAAATATACAGGGGAATTTCTGGTTAGGGCAAGGTCCTCAGGTCAGGCAAACAGTGCCGCTAACATTTTTATTGCCACATCGATCCTGCACTTAAACGAGGCCCTTGGACTAAGCAGGAGGATAAAATGCTTATAAAGCTATTCGGGGACATGGGCAGGAAATGGTTCGATATGACAAAATTTCTTGCCGGCAGAAATTAAAATGCTATAAAAAACAGGTTCGCTGTGCTCTGCAAAGACGAAAATCTAGACATCGAAGCATAGAATTTACTGATGAAAATGCGAGAAAAGTAAGAGATGGACATCGAAGAAGATTAAATTGCCAAAGAAAATTAATCTGTTTAAGAATAGTCATTTGTTTAATTAAAAAAACTGAAAAAAAATAAAAATGGCAAGCCTAGGATCAAAAAGATGATCAGCATCAGCGAAGTCGACCCCAGCCCCAGAGTGGATTACAGTTCGAGAGTCGAAAAGTTATCACGATTCGGGAAAGGCGATTAAACTTCTCGAAACAGAAAAGGGGGTAAAAAACCATCATTCGACATTCCCTAACCGCAGTACTAAATAAGCTAAGAAAGAGCATCCTATCTCAGCATGATGACAGAATTCCAAAGCTTTTCCCTCAGCCTCGACGACAAGGAGATGGGCATCAAGGTAAGCGACTGCTCCCTTATCGACATCGAAGAAAAACACATAGTCGACATCTACCTGAGCGGACAATATCTTACCGACCACATGTTCGACCACCCGGATCTACTCCATCTGAGCACTTCAGTGATTCCTGATATTTGAGATTTGTTATGTATCAGGCGCCCAGGACTGAGGTCTATGTTGCGGAAACGCAGTATGGGGGATACGGGGCGGGCTACGGGGCGGGCTACGGGGCGGGCTACGGTGCACCTGGCTATGGCCCTCAGGTACCTCTGGCAGGTTACAACAATGCGTACCCTTACGGACAGCCGGTCGTGGCAGATCCCTACCTCGCTACCCCTCCCGCAATGGTGATCTAAAACCGACCTCAGCGCGAAGTGGTCTACGTAGACAATTACAATAACAACAACGGAGCCGCAGCAGCCGGGACCGCGGTGGCTTGCTGCTGTCTGCTGGAATTGCTCTGCTGCTGCCTGCTATGAAATAAGATAATCAATCAGAATAGCAGCAAGGCTAGCAATACGAACGGTAGGATTTATATTTGCGGCGATAATTTTTGTGTTGGGAAGAGCGTTGCGATGGACAGAATTAATAAGCCACAAGCAACCAGTATTAAAGGCTGATAAATTTTCCCAGCAGATGGCTGTGGATTATTCTCAAGGCCATTTGGCTCTTCCTTCTTCGGTTCTGGAGCTTTCACAGGTTCCTTTGACTCTTCTTCCTTATACTCTTCCTTCTTCGGTTCTGGAGCTTTCACAGGTTCCTTTGACTCTTCCTCCTTTGGCTCTTCCTTCTTCATTTCTGGAGCTTTCACAGGTTCCTTTGGCTCTTCCGCTTTTGGCTCTTCCTCTTTTGGCTCTTCCGCTTTTGGCTCTTCCTCTTTTGGCTCTTCCGCCATTGGCTCTTCCTTCTTCGGTTCTGGAGCTTTCACAGGTTCCTTTGACTCTTCCTCCTTTGGCTCTTCCTTCTTCGGTTCTGGAGCTTTCACAAGTTCCTTTGACTCTTCCGCCATTGGCTCTTCCTTCTTCGGTTCTGAAGCTTTCACAAGTTCCTTTGGCTCTTCCGCCTTTGCCTCTTCCTTCTTCGGTTCTGGAGCTTTCAAAGGTTGCTTTGGCTCTTCCGCTTTTGGCTCTTCGGCTTTTGGCTCTTCCGCTTTTGGCTCTTCGGCTTTTGGCTCTTCCGCCTTTGGCTCTTCCTTCTTCGGTTCTGAAGCTTTCACATGTTCCTTTGACTCTTCCTTCTTTGGCTCTTCCTTCTTTTGTTCTGGAGCTTTCAAAGGTTGCTTTGGCTCTTCCGCTTTTGGCTCTTCGGCTTTTGGCTCTTCCGCCTTTGGCTCTTCCTTCTTCGGTTCTGAAGCTTTCACAAGTTCCTTTGACTCTTCCTCCTTTGGCTCTTCTTTCCTCGGTTCTGGAGCTTTCACAGGTTCCTTTGGCTCTTCCGCCTTTGGCTCTTCCACCTTTAGCTCTTCCGCCTTTGACTCTTTCGGCTCTGTGTCCTTTGAATCTTCGGCTTTTGACTCTTTCTCCTTTTACTCTTCCTTCTTTGGCTCTTCCTTCTCTGCTTCATTCTTCAATTCTGAAGCTTTCATTGTGTCCTTATGCTCTTCCTCCTTTGGTTTTTCCATCTTTGACTTAGTTTTATTACGTTTATGCTTCCTTGTTTGTTTCTCCTATGGCTCTTATTTCTTCGATTCTGAAGTTTTCTCGGATTCCTTTGCCTTATCTCCCTGCTCATATTTGTCCTCCGTATCCATATCAAATGTAAATATTTTAAATTCTATCAATAAAATCGATCCCACATCGAAGGGATTCTATACCTCCCCACCCCAGGATTACCCGATGTCTCTTTTGTGAAGTCATATCTGTTACTTGAAGAAATAGAAGGACCTCTTCCCTTCCCAAAGTCAGATCCTTTGAATAGAACCGAGCCGAGACGGGATTGGTCCCCTGGATCTCAAAGAACCGCTTTTCTTTACTTATCACTATATTTCCACCTCCAAAATACGAACTTCTTTTCTTTGAAATGGATGGCAATTATTACGATAGCCTTGAGCCTGAATTCAATGACTAGGACTGCCTGTAAAACTTTCCAAGTTCACTTTTCATATCCTCATCAAGATCCTAGTATTCCTTAAGCCATCCTCCCCGCTTTTTCGCGAGATGCCGATACCTGTTCATAAGCTCTTTTTTCCGAAGCAGCTTCTCTCTCCTCTCAATTTACTCCTTAGTAGGAGCCACTACAAATTGCGAGGAGTTGACCTTCCTCGGTTTGACATCTTTGAAGGCCACATCGACTATGACTTATCCGCAATGTTCCTTATTCGAGTTTTCTAAAGGCTGCTTTTTTCCGATGAACCTGCCGGTCTTAAAGAGTTACTTAAGGTTCATGGATGCGAACAGGCCGAATTGATCCTTCTCCCCGTCGTAGGCAATAAGCGCAAGCTCCAGGTTTTATTCCCAAGTCCGTTTAAAGCAAAATTCCTGGATGAACAACAGTTCCAGACCTGGACACACCAATTTTTCAGATTTCCTGATCGCCTTGCCCATCCTCAGCTCTAGGACGAAATCCTTGAAGCCTACGCTTTCGTCCATGTCGAGGCGCACCAGCACCGAATTGACCACAATATAGCCATTCCCGGCCACCTCCTTCTTCGGGGCGGGAGGGCTGCCAGGCTCAGCTGCCACCTGCGCGGCTTTCTCTGACTTGATGATTTCCACCTGGCAACGAAGCATCCCCACCTCATTCTAGGAATTGCGAATGGGGAGGGCGATCCGATTACTGTAGTTTTTTACGGATGTCAATCGGAAGCCTGGCTGAGAGCAGCACTCCTTTCTTAGAGTACGTTTTAGTAGTGTTTTTGGATGAAACTGTGACGTTCGAGCCGGTCTCGTTGTCCAGCATCAGTCGGCCTCCCTCCACGACCATCTGCAGCTGCAGGTCTTTTTCGTCGCTGATGTAAAACTTGTGAGGCGCGTTGAGATGGTATGCGCTTTAGTAAAAGTCGAAAACTTAGTTGGTGGTGACCTGCTCCTGGGTGTCAAGCTGCCAGCCCAGCTTGAATAGCCTGGTGCGTTTCAGACTGGGGGAAGTGAAGGCAACTTCGATGTCCTTGACTACCAGCATAGCCTTACACTGCCGTGGCACCTATACTGCGTACTTCACCTAGCAGCGCAGCACCTCATAGTCTAGGAGCACCCGGCCAACTCTGCCGCTCTCCCCCCGAAGCTCGATCTTGCAAGGCACTGTCCCCTTGGACCGAGGGTCGAACCGGACATAGGCCTGTGCGCAGCGGATCATGCCGATTTACTCCTGGCCAGCGTAAATCAGCTTTTAGTCGGGAGCGGTCTTGATGACCGAGATCGTGAGAGGTCGATCGTCGGCCTCGTCGAGGTTCAGCAGGAAGGTCTGCTTGACGGGCACGACAGCCGCCATGCCGACCCTCGGGGTGGTCTTCCTCTGGCCCTGCAGGTCGAGGCTGAGGGCCACGAAGCAGTCCTCCTCAGGCGCCCCGAACTCCACGCGCCAGAGGGTAACGATGACCTTGCTCATGAGTGGAATATGAGAGATACATCCATTGCTAATATGCGACGGAACAAATCGAACAGGGCCCTGCACGAGCCCATCTACAAGATCCGCAGGCCCAAGCAGATGGCCGCCCGCGGGGAGGAGTACGAGAGCTTCTCGCACTAGTTCAATGCCGAGAGCGAAGCCAACTTCATCAAGAAGACTCGCAAACTGGTGCACCAGTTCCGCTCCGACGAGATTGATGAGTCCTCGGACCTGCAGCTGTTCAACCGCGAGCAGCGGGCCCTCCTGCAGAGGATGGGCTCAGCGGAGTCCTTCCATCCCGGCGAGTCCACTAGCCAGGAGAAGAGCAGGGCCATCGTCCCCAAGAAGCGACTGAACCTGGTTCAAATGAACCACTCCATCCAAGTGTCCCGGCACCTCAACGAGTCCCTCACTCCGAGTTCCCAGTACGCTCCCGAGCCGTAACCACCCGGCTTCAACATCTTCGACTCAAAGGCCTTCCCCCTCGACCGCGAGGCCGTCGAGCTGCGCTTCCGGAAGAAGGGCAACAACACCAACAACACCCTCGCCCAGTACGACATCTGGGAGAACGACCGCAGCGAGGCCGGGTGGTGGGCCTGGTGCCAGGAGAACCCCACTCCCCACGGCTACGCGCCCTTCTACGTGGACGGGATGTACGTCTTCAAGCCGGTGGAGGTGGTGGCCTTCGAGCCTGACAGCAAGCGGTTTACGATCAAGGACGAGGCGGGCTTCACCAAGCAGGTCATCAGGCTCAGTCTGCGATTCGCTTGCGAGAAGGAGGATGAGTTCTTGCAGAGGGTCGAGCTCTGCAAGATGCGGCAAAGCGCGGCCGACGGGGAGCGGCGGTTCATGGCGTACGTGGCGGGATTGCCTAACGACCGCGTGTCGGCGATGAGCGAGGACTACAAGAAGCGGATAATGCAGAGGGCAGCCAAGCGTCCCCTGGCCGAGCTGCGGCCCTGCGACCTCAAGACCCTCAAGGGGTTCATGCCCGAGGTGGAGGAGGACTACCTGCTCTACGAGAAGAAGTTCCTGGTGCTGGACGAGATGGCCCGGCCTGAGAACGCCCGGAAGTGGGGGCAGCTGCGGATCGCCAACCGGTACAGGATCAAGCGCTTCCCGGAGCACGGGCGGGTGACCCAGCCGAGCTACGACTTCCTGAGTCTGCGGGAGGGGGTGGGCTAGAAGGTCATCCAGTTCAAGGACCCGCTGGTGTACCACACCTTCCGGCTGATCAACGAGCGGCGCAGCACCTCGGAGCAGTTCGTGCTGATGGACCTGCGGGTGTCGGGCAGCACGATGCCGGTCAGCCTGCCGGACTTCGCGCACCGGCAGGAGGAGCACTTCGCGCTGAACCTGCACAACCTGATGATGCAGATGCGGGAGTTCGTGATCAGCAACATCATGGACCAGCTCTCGCACAAGTACACCTTCTACATCACCAACCCCAAGGACTACTACGGGTCGGAGCTGCCCCGGCTGGTCAAGTGCATCGACGAAATGCTGGGCACCTTCATGCGCGAGGACCTGCTCCAGCGCAACCTCAGGCTCTGGCGCGCCTTCCTCAAGCGCTTCATGCCCTTTGACCGCAGCGTCGACTCCGCGGGCCACCCCCTGCTGTTCCTGACCATGTGCGTCAACGAGCGGGCGGTCTACCAGAAGGACAAGAAGAAGAAGAAGAAGAAGGAGCGCCAGGAGGAGGAAGAGGAGGACGGCCCCGCCGAACTGATCTTCCTGGACCCGCCCCTCTCCCGGGTCCTGGAGGTGTTCTTCGAGCCGGTCAACAAAATCCAGGCCGTGCTCGAAAAGCTGTACCGGATCGAGCCCGAGGTCATCCCCCTCATCGAGATGGACAAGTTCCGGCTCTCGCTGGACCTGGCCCAGGACCTGCCCACCCTCGAGGAGGCCAGGGCCGACATCCGGGCCGCAGTGGGGCTGGTCTACGAGGAGGCCGAGACCATCCTCGCGAAGTTCAAGAAGTACAGCTTCCTGCTGGACGGCAGCGTGCACAAGCAGCTGAAGCAGCTGTTCAAGGACACCAGCCAGCTGGACTCGCTCAACCGGGAGGAGATCGAGGCCCAGATGGCGCAGCTGCACCAGGCCCTGCGCGAGATCCCGACCGTGGAGATCAACGAGCGGCGGACTTCCTTCTTCCTGATCCAGACCAAGGCCCTCAAGGACGTGCTGACGAAGACGGCCACCGAGTTCATGGACCTGATCCTGGACAAGACGACGGCGGCCATCCACGCGAGCGTGCAGGAGGTGACCCGCAAGTACGAGGACCTGAAGATCGACCTCAGCAACCCGCTGAAGAACGAGCAGGGGCTGCAGAAGCTGCTGATCTGCATGAGCGAGCACGAGATCTACCTGTCGCGGCTGCGGCACGAGGTCAACACCATCGAGGGGTACGTCACCTTCCTGGAGTGCTACTCGCGCAAGCTGGACTACTCGGTCTTCTTCGAGCTGTACGCCAAGCCGCCCGAGGTGAAGCAGGCAGTGCTGGAGGGGTCGATCAACAGCTCTGCGGCCCGGACGCGGTTCCAGGTGGTGCTGGACAACGAGAAGGAGCAGTTCAACAAGGAGCTGGTCGACCTCAAGGAGCGGCACCAGAAGATCAAGGAGCTGGAGGTGTTCGACTACCGCAACAACTACCTGGAGGAAGTCAAGGCGGCCATCGAGTTCGACGAGCGGCTGCAGGAGGGCATCGACAAGGCCAAGAAGTTCAACGAGCGGGAGCGGATCTTCGAGCAGCCCGAGACCGACTACGAGGAGCTGGACCGCATCTCAGAGAGCTTCCAGCCGTACCTGCGGATGTGGCGGCTGATCAACAAGTTCCAGTCCGAGAAGTACCAGACCTGCGACGAGCCGGTCTCGCGGCTGAACGCCAAGGTGTTCCACTCCACGCTCAAGAAGAACTTCGAGGAGGCGGTGCGGTCGATCAAGGACTTCGAGGAGCTGGAGGACGCGAAGT
>NW_026262911.1:0-30674 GCF_025434085.1 Hippocampus zosterae | reverse complement strand
AACGCAACGCCGAGGAGGAGAACCGGCGGCTGGCGGGACGAGGTGGACGCCCTGAAGAAGAAGTTCGAGCACCTGTCGAACTACAAGGACCTGCAGATGCAGCTCAATGAGAGCGTGCGGGGCAACCAGATCGAGTCCTTCAAGAAACAGAACTTCGCCCAGATCGACACCATGAACTCGGAAATCACATGCTCAACGGGGTGCTGCAGATGCGGGACGACGAGGTCTCGACGACCTCAAGGTGCGCAACTCCAACATCGAGAACGACAACCGGGTCCTCATGGACTCGGAGCACCGCCTCAAGGACCTGGAGCACAAGACTCGCCTCCGTGCTGGAGGAGCTGAACGTGCGGTCGGCCCGAGTGCGAGCGGCTGACCGACCGCGTGAACGACCTGGACCTGCGGCTGAAGGAAAGCAACGAGGAGAACATCAAGCTGCGGGACGTCCTGCACGCCCGCACTAACGACAACGCCAACCTGGAGGCCAAGCTGACAGACTTCGAGACGGAGGTGAACAACATGCGGCGGCACGAGCTGCTGGACAAGGAGAGAACGGAGGGCAACATGCTGTCCCACGGTCCACCAGCTGGAGCAGAAGATCGCCCACAACGAGTCCTTCATCGACAACCTCAAGAAGATGAACCATGTCGAGTTCGAGAAGTACCCGCGCCCATGTCGAGCGCATCAAGACACGCCCTTGCCGACAAGGACAAGGAGTGCTACGACTTGCGCGATGAGGGCGCCCAGCTCATGCAGCACCTCGACCTCTACAAGCAGAAGGAGGATGAGCTTCTTGCTGAGCTCAACCACCTCCGTACGGACTTCGATGGGCTGCGTGCTGACCGGGAGCAGCAGATCCAGGCGTTGGAGGACCAGATCGCCCACCTCTGCGGTCGGAAGTCGCCGTGCGGGAGCGGGACCTGCTCAACCTGAACGACCGGCTGGCCAAGGCCGAGGCTCGGATCAACGAGCTGCTGGTCGAGAACGCCGAGCTCATGAAGGTCCTCGAGAACCTGAAGATCAAGCTGGCCGAGCTGGAGCGGAGCCACTCCAACGAGGTGGAGATGCGGGAGGCCAAGTTCCGGGCGGACGCCCAAGCTGATGGAGCAGAACCTGCAGGATGCCATCGACCGCTACCAGGCCGAGATTCATGGACATCAAGAGGGTGCTCGAGCGCAAGGACAGTGAGATCGTGGGCATCAAGCAGGAGTTCCTGAGCCAGTCGCAGCAGAACGAGGCTCTGCAGCGCCGGGAGGAGGCCCTGCTCAACGAGCTGCGCCAGGGCGAGTTCCGGGTCGAGGAGAGCGACCGCGAGAAGGACATGCAGATCGCCTACAAGGAGGAGAAGCACCGCAAACCAGCTCGAGACCATCAAGCGCATCCACGGCGCTGAGTTCGAGTCCCTGAAGGAGGAGTCCAACGAGCTGCACGCGCTGATCAAGGGCAAGTCGGACGAGAACGAGTCCCTCGCCCCAGCAGAACTCGAACTTCCCTGGACAACTTACCACAACATCAAAGGCCAGCGAGGTGCGCTTGGTCTCCGAGTCCGAGAGTATCAAGCACCGGCTGTCCCGCCTCGAGCACGTCAAGAACAAGGAGCTCTACAACCAGGAGGAGATGCGCCGCAGCCAGCTCGGCCACCAGAGCAGGCAGCACTCCGACGAGATCGAGCACCTCCGCGAGGAGATCTACGCCATGTAGAACCTCCTCCAGGACCGGGTCCAGGAGGTCGAGGACTGGAAGCGCAAGACATCGACCTACCGCCAGGACCCGCGGTTCATGTGACCCCCGAATTATAATGTCCTACAACCCCTGCTCCGCCATCCTCCCGGGCAGCGAGTTGCCTCGCAAGTTCATGCAAATCGAGGCCTTCTTCTGCTTCCTCCTGCAGCTGGGGTTCCGGCTGTTCCCTCCGCTACAAGTCTGGCGGACTACATCGAGAACACCGCCCAAGACCACTCCCCGCCGACAACCCCCCCACGTCGAGACACGACTATACAAGTCTATCTTCCACCAGCACAACCAGGACTTTGCCGTCACCTTCCCCCATGCACCTGGCCTGCCTCGGGTTCGCTTGCTCGCTGGCGCCGCACGCCTTCGAGGCGATAATTAGCTATCTGTTTCTGAGCACCCACCGCGTGGCCAGGATGGCGGTGGCAGTGTTCAGCCTGTCAGGACGGGTGTAACGCGCCGCCTGGCACGTGGGCTACTGGGCGAACATGATTCTGCTGGTGAGCGCAGCCATGGGCGCAGCAGGCTCCGGTCAGCAGTAAGACGGGCAGTGCGTGTCCGCCCCTGTACTGATAACAAACCCCTGACTCCAGACCCCCAAACATTCCAGAAAATGCTCCATAAATTTTAATTTTCCAAGAACAGTGTCAAAAAATATCAGGCGAAATCAACTGAGCAGCTGCTGCAGCAACTGCTTTGACATCGAGGTGTGCCTGGATGTTCTCGGGTTTTATCTTCTGGCTCCGGAGGATGTTGTTTATCCCTGTCGTCCTGTAAGTATTTGAGGCAGAGGTCCACAAAAGTCGAGGTCGATCGGCTGTCCTCTTCACGCATTTTCTGCAAAGAACTCCTCGAACCGCCTGATATTCCAGTAGTTGACTGGGTTCGCCTTTAAACTTTTCCTGTACTGACTAAAAAACCTGAGTAGCAGTCTGGCGGATGGGGGGGCGCGGGCCTATCCAGATACAGCAGAACCTTCAGGCCCAGCACGCAGTTCAGCATCTTTTTGATTACATTAGTCATGATGTTTCTTCCACTTTTTTAGGTGCGGTGGTTGAGGTACGGTCGATATTTTGGTGCCTCTTGGTGGCAGGCAGCAGGCTCGCAGACTGGCACCCAAAACCACAACAGCCTGGCAGTATCCTAAAACTCCATAAGAACGATTATTCTTTAATTTTATCACAAAAAAGAGAGGTCTTCCAAATCACAACCATCATCCCTCAGCCTTCGTTATCCGGACATACCCCATCATCATGGCTTTGCTCCCCAACGCAGCCATCTTACCACCCCCAACTTTAAACATGGCAGTCATTCACCTCCCCTTACTCTTCAAATCCATACAAATTGTCATGCGTTTACCCCAATTTACAGTGCCTGGAATAAAGAACACTCCTCTAAAGCAATGTCCTGATGAATAGAAATGTCATGGCTGGAAATAATTATTATTTTTGTATTCATTGGGGATAGTTCAGAGCGTAGAAGGATTGGAGGATGGCTATTTCTTTTGAGAGGGGGTCCCTGACGCTATTAGTTGGTGGGCGCGGGGGGCTGCCTGCTGCAGGAACAGTTCGAGGGTCGTGCGCCCGGCAGTGTCGCAGAGGTCGGGGTTGTTGACCACGTACACTGCGATGAGCAGCATCCGAGCCAGCTGCTCCTCCCGACGCCTCTTTGAAAGTCAACAGCGCCATCCTCCCAAAAGAAGCATGCTGCAAACTTGGCCTCTTCCTTGTCAACCGTCAGAGGCAGGCATTGCAGCCCAGTACGCGATCGGCAGGTTGTCCTTCAGCAAGCTGGAATGCGTGACGATGATCTTGCCGAGGGCGGCCGCCAGGTGGTCCTTGACCGTCCTCCTCTTGGTCTATTGCTTGGAGTTGATAGTCGCAGAGGCCATCCACGTCCAAGGTCTTGAGCAGGGCTGCGATTGTCTAGTCGCGGATCTGTGTGAACTGCGGTGGCGAGGAGGCTTGGCATTGCAGGCCCAGGCCGTAGGCGGCCATCTGCCGGATAGTCATCTCGTTCATCCGCAGGGCCTTCAGAAGTTGTTAGTTGAGGAGCTGCCACAGGGCGTTGCAGCGGGCGGGTTGGTGCTTGACCAGCTGCGATAACCAAGCCAGTCACAGCCAACTGCGACAGCACCTGCGGCTCAATCGAGAGCAAGTCAGCAGCTAACTGCTCAGGCAGCCCTTCACAGGCGTCTCTTTGGGTCTTCAGAACTGCCCCCGACCGCCTCTCAGCAGGGAATCATGCAGCTTGAATTCCTGACTGATATCGTAAGTGATGCCAGGTAGCTCATCCGGCAGGGTTCCGCTTGTCCAGCAAGCCTGCCTTTTCAACCCCCCACCAGACTGACAACAGACCTCTTCAGTGTCTCCTTCACCTTTCCGTAAAGCATCCCTACATCGCCGGAGGTCATGAACGCCTGCTCGCCCGCGGACAGGACTTTGGCGAGCTGCCGAGCCGCATGCGACAGCTCAGACGTCTTGGCCTCGCTAGTCATCTGGGCGAACAGGTACTGGCTGTAGTGCTTGGCCAGGGCCAGTTTGTCCACCCGCATCGTCAGTGCACCTCAGCATGAAGGGCAACAGGAGAACCAATTTGGACTTGGCCCGTGGCGGCAGCCTGTGTCCTGCCAGCTTCTCGACGATCGGCACTGCCGTGCCCATAAACGGTTTGAAGGCCAGCCCCATACTTTCCAGGAAATGTCCATAAAACTAGATAACCAGAGCTGCCTCGTACTCCTCCATGTCCTCATCCAGCACTCGAAGAGGCATGTTCGATAGCTGCGTGATCAGCTCGGGCATCCATTCCTTGATCCTTTCCGCGTAGGCCCGCAGCATCTCGCTTCCAGCCGGAGATCAGGTAGCTTACGTTGCTGGCTTTCAGGAGGTACTCCTCCTGCCCGCTGACCATGAGCCCTATGGTCGCCTTTAGGTACGGCTAAAAGGACTCTCTGGGTGACCGCTTCTGCGATGATGGTCAGGGCACTCGATCGCCTGCGCCCGTAGTGATACGTACTTCGGGCTGGCCCACCTCGTGAAGATCTAGAGCAGCTTGCCACAGACCATCGGCAGGCAACTCCGCAATAACCGGCCCTGCATTCTCAGCCAGGCAGGAGACCACATTCGTGGCGGATTCCTTGACCAGCGAGCTGTCCTTCTCGACCAGCTCAAAACTCTTTTCAAGGAGTTCAGGGATGTACTGCCTTATGCGGTTCGGTCTCGAGTTGGTCCATGAAATTGATGATGGCGTTGGCCGCATGCGCCCGCACACGAGGCACCCTGTCTTCCAGCAGCCCTGCACAGCAGCGGGAAGATCGTCTCCATGTAGAACGACTGGAAGTTGGGCTTCAGGCTGTCGGAGAGCTGGCCCGACCAGGGTGACAGAACCCATAGCGGATCTTGGGGTTGGCAGCCTCCGCGGTGTAGAGCAGTTTGTCCATGAAATTCCTAGACTGTCTTGAACTCTTGGATGAACTCGCCCAGCTGGGAGACAGTGCCATCACTTCCCGTAAAGGTGCAGCGCCAGTCGTCCTGCCGGTCGATCAAGTCCAGTATCATAACGCAGCAAGACATCCACCAGCCCGTGCCCGCCCATCGCCATCAGCACCCTGTCAAAGCACTCCATTCCGAGCTTGGTCACCTCGCTGTCGGGGTCGCCCTTGGTCCTCATCGCTGAACCCTTCCGGCGGGAAGAGGAAGGTCTAGGGAATGGTCGGCTGATCTGGTTCATGAACTAGCAGGATTAGGCGGGCCAGCTACTGTGGCAGTTGTGGCTAGGAGAGGAAAGCTGTTAGGGATGGCCTGGGCGAGGGTTGCCGCCATCTCGATGACCATCACTCGCAGCCTGCCTCCGCATTCCCCGCAGCACCCAGCCTGTCAGCTCCAGCATCTCGGTGACGCGTTCTCTCAGGACTCGAGGCTCGTGGTCGACCAGGTCAACCAGGCACTTGAGGCCCCTGTCATCCCCGTGCTTCAGCTGCTCAAGGCAGCAGCCTCAGGAAGGGGAGGACGAGCGGCTTAAGGTGATCAGAGTGCAGATGAGTCTGGGCCGTCACTATGGCGAGGAATGCCTGCATCGCTGATATTTGGGAGGCTTGGGGGATGTGGGCTTGGAAGAATGTCTGGAACAGGAGGGGGAGAGGGCAGCCTGCGAAAAAGGGAGCGTTTTTGTTGGTGGCCTAGTACATTTTTTCGATGATTCGGAACCCTGCCACGTGTTGCCTTTCTTCCTTTCCTGCGAACAACTTGCTTATCATCCCTTCAAATCCAGACCACTCACCCCCCCTCCAGGGCCATGGCCCCAGGCCACCTCCCCAATCAACCCCCGCAGGCCTCCTCCAACCCTGCCCGCCAGCGCGGCCAGCACCTCCTGTCTGCTGCCCTCTCCCCAAGTCCCCTCCACAGCACACTAAACCTCTTCCCCAATCCAGCACCAACCTTCGAATCTGGGTCAAACCAAAGACCGCCTCGCCCTGGCTGCCGGCCAGAAGGGGCAGCAATCTTCAGCAGGGCCTCGGCAGGGGCGGGCAGCCAGCCAGGCCTCGATGGCCCGGGCCGCCTCCGCAGTGGCGGCGGGACTGCACCCCCAGCCAGTAGCAGACTAACCTGCCTCCTAAAGTTTTACATATTAATAAGTTAACGCACAAAGATGCATATATATATGGATGGGGGGTCATGCGTCGTCGCCGCCCTCCTCGAGCTCTCGAGGTCCAGAGGGTGTGAGGTTGTCGCGGATGAGCTGCATGATGGAGGTGGCGTCCTTGTACTGGTCCTCCTCGATCTGCTCGATGTCGGCGATGGCGTCGTCGTCGAAGGCCTGCTTGGCCAGGGTGCAGGCGTTTTTTGGGGTCGTTCTTGACCTCTCATAGTAATATACGGAGTAGTTGAGGGCCAGCCCGAGGCGGATGGGGTGGGTGGTCTTGAGCTCGGTCTTGGCCTTGTCGGAGGCCTGCCCGTAGGCCTCGCCGGCCTGGGTGCCGGCCTGCGTGTTCTCCCTCGCCCGAGGTGTACTCGGTTATATAGCGGTAGTAGTCCCCCCTTCATCTTCAGGTAGAACTACCCGCCCCTCCGCCGAGGTGGACTTGGGGATCAGGGTCGAGTCCAGCAGCTGGATGATTTCGGAGCAGTACTTGTTGAGCTACCCCTCGATGTTCTTCTTGTAGTCCCGGAGCCAGCCCCAGGTTCTTGGAGTGCTTGGACTCCTCCTTCTTCTCGATTGAGGGCCAGTGCCCGCCACGCGGACCGACGGGAGACCGATCGAATTCTTGTATGCCACAGAGAGCAGGTTGCGCTCCTCCGAGGACAGCTCCCCGCCCATGGCAACCACCTTCTTCATGGAGTCCAGCATGTCTTCATATCGCTCCGTCTGCTCGCAGATCCTCGCCACGTACAGCAGTTCGTCCCGGCTACTCATTCAAAATCGATTATATCTTCTGCCATTTAATTAACCACCCTGGGCGGCCAATCACGCGGGCCTTAGTTTCGCACCCCACGTGTGCCCGCTCCTTGACCCCTTAACCCCCTCTTGCATATCCCCCCCTCACCAAACCCCCATTCTGCAGCCTCCCCTCTACTCCTGCACCCAGCTTAAACTCCATTAAAAGATTGATTCCTTCAAAATTCTAATAGCAAGGCCGCCTGCCCATGAAGGACAGGAGGCTGGAACAACAACGATTATAATTGAGGTTTGAGATGGGACAAGATGGGCAGCAGTTGGAGGTGAAGGATGTTTTGCTGGGTGGTTCGAAGGAGGATGGAATTGCATGAGTTTAGTATCTTTTTCCAGAAGGGCCTGGGAGCACCTCATTAAACCACCTTGGCGAGGCGTAGTGGCTGGTCGACCAGCTTTCGGATACGAGGCATCTGCCCGAGTCTGATCCTCAAAATGCTAGAAACCACTGGCTCTCCAGTCCAAGTCACCAGAAATTTCATGTTCCTTGAGATCCCTCCGCTAAATCAAATAGCGGAGCTATGAGGCGGACCTCTTCAAACGCAAAATCAAGCAGCTGTACGGGCTCATCGGCGACTTCCTGCTCAAGGCCGATCCCTCCCGAGACGAGCTGAACCTGCGCTGCTTGCTGGTGCAAGAGGTTTGCTACCCCCGTCACCTTCACAGACCACCAGCTATCCGCCCTGCGGGCCAGCCTGTCGTGCCCAGTGATCTCCACCACAAAACGTGATGAGGGTGGACCTCGAGCCTTTCAGGGCCAGCCTGACCCAATTCTGCAGCAACGACATCAAGGTCAAGCTGCAGGGCAATAAGGGGCATCAATGCCGAGCTGTCGAGAATGAGTCTTTTGACTGAAGACGTCAAAGTCAACTTTTTGGAGTTGTTGTTGGTCAACTTCGACGAGGTGAGGCTGGGGGTGGAGGCCAGACTGCTGAAAATGCTGCTCCGGCTGGCAAGAGGAGCTAGGCGACTGCTCTCACTTCGGGGAGATGATCGTGGCTATCTTCAGCTAGCATCTCGGACAGATGCTCATGACATGACTAGCAATATGATTGTCTCCTTGCCTGCATCCCACTGTCATGATAGATTTATTATGTGATTCTCGATCAGAAATCATTATATTGGATGCTGCAGAGGATAAGGAAGGCTTTTGAAGGCATCATGATCGTGTAGATAAAGGCGGCGATCAAGGCGGCGGATGGCAAGCTGTAGATCTTTCTTGAATGAGCTTTTTAAAAGCAAAGAGATCACACTAATTGGTGATGGAGAAAAAAACGCCCAGCATCAGGCAGCCCATCGTAACACTGTTCCGCTGCAATCCCGACACGACCTCCGATCAGTTACTAACCGAGTTCCACAACATGGTAATTCAAGAGCTGATCAACAGTGTGCATTAGAGAGCAACAGGAATAGGCACTTCTCTCCTCCCTGCGATGAGCAAACGGGTACTTCAAGATGGCATGGATACTCGAGTCTTCCATGGTCGTGCTGCGTTTAAGACCGGGTTTTTTATTCAGGTATGGATTAGGGAATTCCTACTTTAATGGAATTACAAGGTGCAGGTTGGCGGATAAGAATATGGTCTCTAAAACTAGCTCAAGTAGTTCATCACTAAATCACTTGAACAGCAATGTGTACAGGTCAGAAGCCCTGCCGAAGTGGTGCCGGTCTTGAAACGCGACTAATTCATAAAAAGTAATGACGCAGGAATTACTACTTCGACCCGTTTCACGAAGCAGTCCGAATCGCAGTCGTGTCAAAGCATGGCCCAATCAAAAACAGTTTCAAGGTTGGCGGGCAGCCCAAAATCGAGTTTGAACAACTAGACGAGTCAAGATGGAAGGCGGCCTTCCCGCGGCTCAAAAGGACCGACAGTATTGAAGCCCTGCTCAAAGTATGCTGCGAAAATAGATGTGCCAGTTAAACAGAAAAGATTAAGCTGCGAAAATCGCTGGTGGAAGGGGGCGGGGTAAGAGAGATAAACGATCTTTATAGATGGGGGAAGGATGACTACGAAAGGGAAGGGATCAAGAAGACCTTCGTTTATTAGCTGATGGAGATCATCGATCGCCTGAAATAGCAGAAAGAGGAGAAACCTCGCAGAGACTAGTGCAAGGAAGTGAGGCGCTGCATCCGCGTGGGAAACGCCCACAAGGTGCTGCGGTACCTGGTGTGGACCAACCACGGGCAGGAGAGGCTTGCGACCCTGCCCCTACTGAACCTCAGCAACATCCAGACCGCCATAAACCACGTCAAAAAGTCATTCTTCAACGACAAGCTTATGTAAAAGCTGGACTCAAAACTTTTTCGGTTCGTTCTCGAACACGACCAAGCCGTACTCCGGGCTGATTTTGTATGGGACCACTGGCACTGGCAAAACCACGCTTAGTGAGCAGCTGCCGGAGCTGATTGGGTTTCATCTAATTTCGCATGGACTGTCGTCTTCCGCGTTCTGCCGGTCGTTGCATGGGCAGAGCAGCGGCATGATCAGAGACCTCTTAGGCCGTGCGAACATCTCCCCCTACCTGGTCTGCTCACTGGCGATCGACTAGATAGACGGCCTGGCTCCGAAAAGAGACAGCTAAGAGAAATACTCAACTGAGGGGACAAACGAGATATTGAGCAGGTTCGGGGGCAACACGGGTGTTGATAACCTGGTCATCCTGGGCTCCACCAACTACCTTAATAAGATCGATCCTGCGATCAAGAAACGCCTGGATATGCATGTCATGGTCGACCGGCCCTGTCCTGCTGACCGGCGCCGTATCCTAATGTCGACTAGCACATACTTCAAAAGCGGGGGGGCCTGCAAGCTGCTCGATTATTTGGTGTACCTGACCGTCAACTTCACGGGGTCAGCCTTTGTAGACCTCAAAAAAAGGATCGAGGAGGTCCAGAAGAAGAGAGGCCGGGAGGATTCCCTTACCGAAAAAGATCTCTTGTAGTTGGCTATCGATGTCGCTGAGCGCTTTTCAATCCGGATGGGCAGATCCACCTTCCCTGAGATATCGCAGGATATTGACAATAGCGTAAGGTTGACCGATGAGTTCATCGACTCGCTGGCAATGCCGTCCATGCTGGTCAAGCATACGAACGGTGAGTAGTTTGAGCTGGTCTATGCGAGTCCGCTCGCGAAGTACGTGGAGGGTATGATGCACCCACTCCTCGAACAACAGCAGTCGAAATTAAAGCTATCCAGAACAGTCTAAAAATAAAAATAACTCTAGAGCCTGGTCGGATACCTTCGTGGCAGCATCAAGCAGAGAAAGGTGTACTCAGTCGACTCGCTGCACTACCTGTTCTCGAAGGAATACCACGACGATGTTAAAAAGGTGCTCAAGGCAGCTGGCCCCAAAGTACTGGTCACCAGAGCCTGGTACAACACCAACATAAGACACAAACTCAGCCCTGAGTAACTTGCCGACACCTTCCTAATCCTCTTCGATAGCAGCTCCAACCCTGTTTAGTAGCTGATCTCATAGTTGTTCCCAGAATGGAGCCACTCATAAACTCGGCTGCCGTATACAAACCGGATGCTGGTCTAGCTCGGTGCCGGGGGACATTTCCCTTGAGCTGGGCAATAGACAGGTCGCGTACCGCCCCTTCCGCCATACCAGCGACTACCAGACATCCAGCCACGTCATCCCAGAGATCGTCGAATTCTTCATCAGGTAACAAGCCTCCTTTGTGCTGGTTCTGGACAAGTCGTTGCTGCTGCTCAACCGAGCCATCGACGCGACAAAGGCAATCGAGATGTTCGCTGACATGGTGACCGAGGCGGAGGGGTACGACCGGTCCGCACTGATCATCGACGCGGACAGTCTACTGCAAGTCTCATTAAGCACCTCAAGCTCGAGCATGGGCCCGTCCAACAGCTACTCCATCAGCAACCAGTAGATGTTCCAGATCATCCTCAACTACGCCATAAACTTCCCTCGGGCTAACGAGAGACAGCGCAGGTGGGTCTCTGTAATCTGCAAGCGAGAGTTAATCGCCACTGCTTTCAAGGAGGCGGTCGACTGGCCTCTCGGGCCTGATGACCACAGGCGCATGGCCGAGGAGGCTGACCTTGACCAGAGACGAACCTGCGCCAGGTGCTACGCCAGCTACACCGAGCGGGACAACCTGAAGTAGCCAAGGTGCATGCAACACCCCATGCCCATCTACGACCGCGACCTCAAGCAGTTCTGCTTATAAAAGCGGCAGGTTCTGATCGAAAAAAGTTATAACGAAAAGAAGCACAACAAGAACAGTTCGCAAGGGTAGCGTTACGTCTACTACTGCTGCCAGAGCGCAGCATCAACGAGCCCGGTGAAAAGGCCTACCTCCACGTCACCCACATCGACCAGAGTTCCGACCCGCACGTGCTTGACTTGCAAGCGGCCTATCAAAAAGGCCCTACTTATTGACAAGATTGGGGATCACTGGTACCTGTAGGCCCTCTTTTTGTTCGCGGGCAGAGGCTGCTGCTATTTGAGCCTGCTGATGTTGCGGTTAAGCTAGCTGGCCAGATTATACTTTTGTATGGCCTAGGCGTTGATGGTCCAGACCTTGTGCCTTTCCGCCTACTTTCTCGCATATTTGGTGGTGAAGGCCTGCCTCTTGGAATCGATCTCGGTGGTGTTGTTGATGATCTCGGCATTGCTCGTCTAGACGGCCTTCTCTTTTGAATCGAGGTCTTTGGCAAGGGTGTCGTTCCTTTCTCGGAGAGTGCGGAGGTCAAGCTGCAGCTAGCTTGCTTTCTGCTTGAACTCGTTGTTTTTGTCTTCCAGGTCTTTAAGAGTGTCCCTATACTAGGCTATCTTGCCATTTTCTATTCGCATCTTTTCCGTGAGCTCGATGATCTCGGCCTTCTTGCGTACTAGGTCCCGATTCAGGCCGCTTTTCTGGCCCTCCAAGATTGCAAGCTAAATCTTTAACGCTTCTTTGTGTTCTAGTTTTCCCTGCTTCTCGTAGTCCTTGTCAGCTATGGCCCGCTTCTTATCGCTGATCGCCAGGTTGATCTGGTTGATGTCCTTCTTCAGCTGGTCCTGCTCGCTGACAATGGTCCTAATTTTGTCCTTACATTCTTTAAGCTTCTCGTCCTTACTCTTTCTGTCACGTTCGACCGTCTCCTTCTTTTGCTTGGCTTCGTTCATTTCCTATTTGAGGGTTGTGATTTTTTTGTTGAGAGACTCGACCCAATTCTTGGCTTTGACTCTTTTAGCCTGTTCCTCCAGTAAATTATTTCGAGCGGTGTCGTACTCGCCCTTCTTCTAGTCAATTTTACCCTGTATCTCCTAAGCATCTCTTTTGAAGCCGTCCAGTTCACTCTTCACTTTTTGCTATTTGCTCTGGGCCTTTTATTTCTTGTTTTGTTTGATTTTGGCCTGGTTCGCTAGCCTGTCACTTTCTCTGACGAGTTATTTTTTGGTTGCCTGCTCCTTTCGCTTGGCGTCCTCGTGACCCCGCTTCAGGTCGACCAGCTCGGACTTCTTTCGCTCCTGCGAAGCCTTGGTGTTTTCAAGCTGCTGCTTACATTTCTGATCATCAACTAGTTTTCTTTTCATGGCCACTTATCTACTTGTTCCAAGAGTTGATATTGGCTGTGTTTTTGTCAACCTTTCCATTCAGCGAGGTTATGTTCTGGCTAATTGTGTCGATAAGCTTGACTGCTTTTTGAATGCCCTCTTTGAATTGGGTCACCTTCCCGGCCAGGTCTCTGATAGTCGAGACGAACCTCGCGATATTGCTGGTATGCGTGGCTATTTTTGTTCGGGTGTTTAAGATGCGAGTCTGAACCTCACCAATCAGGTTTTACAGGGATATCTTCCTGGTTAGACAGACTTTTAATTGCGCCTGCAGGCCAACCAGCAGCGTCGGATTCACAGTAGCGGATAGGATTTGTGTCTGCAGAAAGGATATTTGCAGACCGATCTCTACGAGCTAACTATGCAGCAAGGCCTTTTCATTGATGCTGCCCGTAAGGCTGCTATTTGCTTAGTCAAGGAGACCCTGCTCCTGCTGTTTACTGGTCTCTTCCCTCTTCTGCTGTTCTATAGCCGCATTCTGGTTGCTCTCCAGCTGCGTCTTTTTCGACTCCTGTTCCTTCAAGCTGGCCTTCTCTTTCTATATCAAATTCTTGTTGTTCTTCCTGTCCTGGTCCTCGTTGCGCACCTTCGTCCTCAATTCGCTGACCTCCTTGTCAATCGCTTTAATGGAATTTACCAGCAATTTTACTTTACTGATGATTTCGGTCAGGCAGTCCGTCACTCGCTTGATCTCTGCGTTGTCTTTGGCGATGTCGTTGGTGAGATTGTTGATGATCTCAGTCGATTTCGTGATCTAGTTCTGTTTTTGTTCCTTGTCATTGCCAATCCTCAGTATATCATTCGCCAGTGCCTTAATCGCATCGACCAATTTATTCAACGAAAAGGTGCGTTTCTCAGCTTCGGATTCTGCCTTGGTTTTCTTCTCCTCCATCTACCGCAGTCTTTTTTTAAGGGAATCCATCTGCTTCTTGAGCCTAGTGCAGGCGGCCTTAGCCGCCTTCAAGTCCTTACGGGCCTCCTCCACAAGCTTCTTATACTCCTTCTAATTCTTTTCCTTGGCCTCGATGATTACCTGCAGCTAGTTGATAACCGCATCAAGCTTGGTCACTTTCCGGTCCAACTCCTCGATGGCATCTTCGAGCTATTTGCGGTCCTTGTCCAGGGCGTTCAATTACTCCTGCTTCTGGCTCAACTCTTTGACTTTTAAACTGAGCTGCTCCTTCAGCGATTATAGCTATCTGTCCAGCCTCCGGATTTCCTAGGCGATGCGCTAGAGCTACCGTTGGATCTCATCTAGCTTTCGTTTAGCTTCATCGATCTGGGCCTGCAACTCTCGGATCTTTTACTGAAGGTCGGCCTTGTCCCGCTAAAGCTGCTCTATCCTCTGCCTCATCTCCTCGACTGCCTGCTCCTTCTACCTGATCATCTTCTTAAGCTCCCTCATCTTCTCCTCCAGCTGTTACTTATCCTCACGCGCTTGTTTTTCCTCAGCCTAGACTTTTTATACTTGTTCCCGCAGCTTTTCGTATTCGGCCTTAAGCTTGTTAAGATCCTGCTCGAGGGTCATCAGCTACTTCTAGTGCCTTTCCTTGGTCTTTTCGAGATCGAAGATCTATTGCTGAAGCACTGCCACATCGGTTTCAAGCTAACTCGCCAGCATTTAGGCCTTTTGCTTTTCCATAAGCAGCCTGTCGGCCTCCTCCATGTTCCTGCGTCTCTCCCCCTCCAGCCGTCTCTCCGCCTCCTCTCTGTTCTAACCCTCATTAGCAATCATCATTATATATTCGGATCCACAATCCCCTTTGACAATCCAGATTAAGACGATTTATTTGGTGGAGTGGGACGCAATCTGATTATAATGAAAAAGGGCAAGGAAGAGAGGAGAGGGGTCAAAATGACCCCGGTTGAGGAGATGATCACGATGACTGAGTCTATCCGCAAGGAGGCTGCTGCTGAGCGCATTAGTGAGCAGTTCAGTATCAACCACCCCCAGCACCTCTCGCTGTATTCGGAGAAGCCCACCCGCAACCGCATCCTCCTCATGCAGTACCACGAGCAGGGCGCGACCATCAAAGGCGTCGATGACGACGAACTCGAAAAGCCAGAGCTGCGAGAGCCCCTCCCTCCCGAGATCCTCGCAAAGCTGGGGCAGGCAGGGCTGCCACCCAAAACCAAATACAAGTTCCCGCAGACTAGCAACCAGACGATCGGCTGGTTCAACGAGCTAAAGGAGGCGGACTCCAAGTTCAGCCACCGAAGGACCGGCTGCATGGAGACTGACTACGCGAACACCTACTTTACGATGAAGAAGGTCAGCCCCTTCAGCAACAAGAACAAGTGACCTTATTTTTTAATGGTCAAGTCTTTGTACGAGGTGCTGAAGGAGGCCGGCTAGCAGGACGGCGGGTCGAGAGGGCCAGGGAGGGTTAAGCCTATTCGCAAAGCTAAATCGAAGGAGATAGCAAAAGATAAGACGAAATCCAAAGTGGGAAAGAAGGGGTCTGCCAGAATCCCCCAACTCCCAAATAAACCCCAACCCCCAAATAGATCCCAACCCCCAAACAGACCCCAACCCCCAAAAAAAAGCACCCACCGCTACGTCAACACCCCCACCCTCTAGTCCTCCATCACAACCCTCGTCGAGCAAGGCATCGCCCAGCTCCTGCAACAAAGCGAAGTCCAAAATTGACCCATACAAAATATAAAAGAATATGCAAGGACTGGCCAACACTGCACCAGCAGCAAAAGAGTTCACTCTCGAGCTGATCTCCTGATATGGGTTATGGAGGACGAGATGGTGTGTCACTTGGCCCCGAACTCGCTGAAGATGGTGCTAGTGAGGTTGGGACTAGGAGCCTGGCCCTGGCACGGGTTTGGGGTCGGCTAGGCCTTTGCGCTTTGCTCGGGCGAAGCTCCTGCCTCCCGAGGTTTTGATGCCTGACAAGGCCTAGAATTTGAGGGAAGTGTATAGCCCGGGGCCGGGGTTCGTGGCCTGTGCGGCCTTCTACCAGTCAAATCGCTTGCTGGTTGATATTTTCGTGGCCTTCGAATTCTTGAATTTGGTGTTGGACTGCCGCCCAGTGCTGGTGAAAGTGCCAGGCTGGTCGTAATGCCCGGGGCCGAGCTTCTGGTGAGTTGTCTACATAACTGTTGCTGAGTTCCGCGACGTCGAGCGTGCGATTGGCCATGGAGTAGGACAGATTTTTGTAGCGGGTACTGCCGGGCCGGTAGCTGCCGGGCCCTGGAGTCTGCATCCTCTCTTTGTCGACCAAGGATGACTTTTCGCCTGAGCCCATTGAAAAACCTCTTCTGTTTTGTTTGTCAGCGCTGAGGTTGTATCGGCCTGGACTGGGCGTGTCGCTGGGCTTCGGAAAAGGCATTTTCTTGCCAAACCCTAAAGAAGTGGTTCGGCGGCTGAACGAAGCAGGCCTATCATAGCAAGCCTCTCTGCAGAAGGGAGGCTGGTCCTTCTAGAACCGCTGCCCCTTCTGGAAGGAATAAAGCTGCTTCGAAGACGACCCGTTCGTCGGATGCAACGACACCTGCTCAAAGTGCATAACGTCCAGCAGTTATAATGTATGCCGGGGATGCCCGTGGCAGGTTTGGAGTCAATATTTGCCGATCTCTGAGAGCAGCTCCTGCGCGCGGATGGAGCTGCCGCTGGCCAGTTGCTGGAGGATGCTGCGCTCTCTGCGGAGGTCGGTTACTTGGCACTGGTGGAATTCGTTTAGGTCCTTCTGCGCGAGGATGGCGGTCTTGAGGTCCTCGCTTTCCTTCTCGATCGACGGCTGATGCGCCTCATAAATTTCAGAGACTGTGTTGTGGATGCGGCTCTCGATCAGCTTGAAGTCAGTCCTGAGGCCCTCGACCTCCACCTGGAACTGCTTGACCTCGCCATCCAGCCCCTGCAGCAGCTGCAGGACCTGCTCGATATGCTCGCTGACGTTCTTGACCTTGCTGTCCTGCTTGCCCGGGGTGCTTTTCCGGGAAACGACGGAATCCATGATCAAATAAAGATGGCCCCTGCCGACCTGAGGCAGATGACGGCCTGCTTCCGGCAGCTGGAGAAGGAATCGGCCGAGAACAAGGTGCTGGAGAGGCTGCTGGCCTGTCGCGGCGAGCTGCATGCGCTGAGGGAGGAGGAGGTGGGGCTGCGCGCGGAAATACAGAAAAAGCAGGGCACCGGGAAAGAGGTGGAGCGGATGATTCTGCAGATGCAGCGACTGTTCAGCTAGAACACTGTGGACCAGGCCACCTACGACCGTCTCCACGCCCTGGTTCTCAAAACCGAACTCGAAAAACTACGAGCGAAAGAGCGGAACCTAAGCACCGAAATCGAGCGGCTGAGCAAGTAGGAGTCCGAGCTGGCAGTGGTGCGGCAGGCCTGCCGAAAAGGTGCCCTTTTTACTACCGCCATTGAGCTGGTCGAGCAGTACAAGGTGCTCTTTCGGTTGAAAGGAGTGTTGTAGCAGCGCAGGGAAGCAAAAGAAAAGTTGAGTTTGGAAAGGGTGGAGGCTTTGACGCAGGTGGGCAGCAAGGGCCTGCCTTGGGACCAGGACTGCAGCCCGGAGCAGGCGATGCAGCAGCAGGCGGAATGGCTGCGGGCCAACTACGAGAGGCTGCATGGCCTGTAGACCGAAATCCGCAAGCTGGAGGATGTCCGGGTGCGCCTGAGCAGGCAATTCGAGGAGGTGAACCGGGACGTCATCATCGAGAACCGGATCAAGGCGGACATCGAGCTGAAGGTCAAGGAGAAGGACCGGATGGAGGCGCTCTGCAGGGAGAAGGAGAAGGAGCTGGCTGAGCGGAGGGAGCACCTGAGGACGGTCGAGGGGCAGTTCAAGCGCGAGGAGAGTGAGAGTGTCGAGCTGAAGAACAGCGCGGCCCTCCGGAAAGAGCAGTTTCAGATCGACCTGCGCACCTACCAGGAGGAGATCACCAAGGCGCGCGCCAGCCACGAGTAGGTCCTGGGCAAGTTCCAGTACCTGCTGCGAGCCGACTGATAATCGTTATAATGCAGAGCTTGATGGATGCCCACGCGGAGGCCATCTGCCGGCTGTAGCCCACCACCCGCAGGCTGGCCTTCGTGGTGGCCTTCGTGGTCAACCACCTCATCGTGACCTTCATGCTGCTGAACCATCGCACGCTCGGGCTGTTCGAGGCGCTGCCCTACTACCCTGCGCTGGTGTTCGTGGCGCAAGGGGCCTGCTGGGCGGTGCTGCTGCTGGTGGCGCTGAGGGTGGTCAACCTCCTCCTGGGCTTCTGGTTGGTGCGGTTTGTGGGGGTGCCTCTGGTCTGGTACTTTGTGGTGGCGATGCAGCAGGCTGGCGATCCTGAGTGGGCGGTGAAGGGGCTGCTTTCTGGAGTGCCGCTGCTGGTAGGCTGCCTTGCTTTCAGCTTCGTGGCGCTTGGCGAAGGCGAGCTGTCTCTCGAGCTGGCCAATCCCCGTCCTCCATACACCTGCCTGCACTTCCTACTGTAAGCCGCAGCCCTAGTCAACCTGCTGTCGGGACACCCCCTCACCCAGGGCCTGGTGCTGGTGGGCAGCGCGGTGGCCTGCTGGCTGGAACTGACCACGAACGACTTCATGCAGGGCTCTGACGGGCTGATCTACCGGCTGGTGCTGTGCAGTAGCAGCATGCAGGTGTACGTGATCGTGATTGGCGCCAGTCCCTAAATCTCGCTGCTTTCGAAGGCAGTCGCGTACCTGTCGATCATTCCGGTGGTGGTGGTGTACTCGTTTCTGAGGCTGGACGATTCGTGGCTGGTGCTGAGGGAGGGGCTGCCTCTGCCCGTGCTGGAGGTGCTGCTGGTCAAGCTGATTGAGCGCGCTGAGCCTGCCGATGAGGCGATGATCAAAGCCTTCATACTCAAGCATGAGACCATCTGCAGGCAGCCGGACTGCGAGGTCCGGCTTCGTGGCAACTTCGATCCCCGAGACAAACGCTACAAGAAGAAAATGCTCATGATGCTCAAGAACCTGTACCGGAACAGCAGCGAGGACACCGCCGAGCACAAGATCTGCACTTTGTTCTTCCTGAACCGCGTGCTCAACTAAAAAAAGGGGTCGCCTCTGATCGCCGAGGGGCAGCAGCTCACCCTCCGGCAGCAGTTCAAACGGGCCCTTTTGGCCCAGACCATGGCTTCAAGCAGCGAGGGGCTGAGCTAGATCTTCCGGCACGAGGAGCAGATAGCCGACCTTAGAACCGCCCTGGAAGAAAGCCTCAGGTGCTTCCACGAGCTGTGGTAGCAGCTGCTGGAGGAGAGGGTGGATCTGGGCCGGCTTGAGCATATCGCCTGTGAGGCGCACTCTGCCTCGCGGAAGAGTTGCCGGCTCCTGGAACAGCGCGAAGAACTGCTGACGACCAGCCGGGAGTCAGTCCACTACTACCGCGTGCTGCTGAAGATGCACGTCCAGGTGTTCAACAGCCGCCCCCCTCCCTCGCTACTGCGACAAATCGCAGCCGCCAGCAGACTGGTCCACTAAAAGCTCAGCAAGATGGAACTAGCGATCGAACTGAACCGCGCCTTCGACGCTCAGGAGGAGTCAATGATAATCGCCTCTGCGACCAACTAGCACATGGGCGTGATCAGCCAGGTCAACGCCATCTTCACCCGGGACTTCGGCTACCTCAAGAAAGCAATCGTCGGGCAGAAGGTCAACCAGCTCATGCCTGAATGCCTGGCATAGATTCACAACATCATTGTTGAGAATTTCGTGTACTCCAAGGAGGAGAGGCTGCCCCTGGGAGGGGTCGACCGGAGCGTGCTGTGCGTCGAGAAGGCCGGCAACCTCTTTGAAGCACGCCTGGTGCTCAAAATGCTGGATGAGGCCTGCAGTGATGGCGTGCAGTTGGTGGCCTATGCGAGGAGGATACGGCCTCAGGCGGCGATCTGCCATGCCATCATCAGCTTCGACCATGAGCTGGTGGCGATCTCATCCCTGTTCGCGTTCGTGTTCGGCATCGACCTGAAGGCGATCTCCCGTCGGCCGCATGTGTCCGAGCTGCTCGGCTAAGCATAGTTCACAGAATTCCATGGCGTGAGGATGTCAATCTAGCCGACGTTCAACCCATAGCGCAAGCAAAGCTATGACTGCCTTATCACAGCGCGAGAGATCAACCAGCTCGATGTCCGGCTCGGGCACCTTCTTATCATCGAGCCCCTGGTCAGGCCCGGAGTCAAGAAACTCGACGTGTCGGTGGCCCGTCCCAAACTAGCCTTTTCAGCGAACTACAACCCAGCCGCCCGGCGCCTGGTCATCGAGCAGGGCAGCAAGCGGCCGCATCGCACGAACCCGACCACCACCGTCGGCGTGATGAACCTCGCACCGTAGCACGAAATCATCCCGGACATCACGGTGCTGCGGCTGGCGGACGGCTAGCTCCGCAGAATGTAGGAATTCATAGAAGAGGAGGAATTCGACGAGGGCGAGAACCGCCGCAGCCACAACCCCCAGGACATCCAGCGGCACATCAAAGAAACTGACGCCGATATCGACCAGCTGCGGAGAAAGCTGCTGTTCTCGGACTACCTGGCGCTGCTGCTCGCTCTGGTGATTGCTGCTGTGCTGGTAGCCTACCTGGTCGAGGCTGTCCGGCTGCAGGGCTAGATCACTGACGCTCTTGGTAGAGTCGATCTGTAGTTTTCAGTGGAGTTCCAGATGCATAGGCTGGCCTTTGCCCTGCTGGTGGAGGAGCTGGGCTTGAGGATGGGGGATGCCAGGCTTAAGGCAGAGCAGAACAGACTGGCCGATCTGCTGCAGTCGGAGCGAGACCCCCCTGGAGACGGGTACCTGCCAGTCGCAGAGATCCTAGGCGACACCACCCAAAAGGTATCCTTCGCAAAGCAATTCCAGCAGTCCGTGCAGCAAAGCCAGGCGAACCCCCCACTGCACAGCAACCTGACCTACCTGCAGTTCTACGAGTACCCCGTGCTGCTAATCCTGTCAATCCTGGCCTACTGCACTCGCAAGCTCACCTTCGAGCACAAGAAGTCTTACTTCATCAATTTCCTGTACCTGGACGATGCGATGATCCGCCTCCAGGCGGCGAAGTGCCTGGCCTTCCGGAACTATATCGTGGACGGGGATGTCAACCCTGTCCAGGACGTCGAGATTCAGGCGGTGGTCATGGGCCGCGACCAGGAGGACTCCAAGGAGAAGAAGTTTATCGAGCAGGAAGCAGCCCGCCTCGAGCATCTTCTAATGGCGGGCTTTCTGGCCTGTTGCGCCGGCTTTCTCGCTTACACGATAGTAGCGGAGCTGCAGCTGGCACAGCAGGCCACGCTCCTCGACTATCTCAGCTATGACGCCCCTCACGCTTTTGAGCCTGTGGACAGGCGTGCTGAATAAAGTGCTGATTGCGAGGGCTCGAGCCTGGCATGGACCTGCCTGCCAGCCCTTGCCGAAGCTAGTCAAGGGCTGCAGGCGTGGCCCTCAACCTGACCGCCCTTGGCTTTGGGATGAGCCTCGGCAGCCTCGAGGCCATTCCAATTCGAGCAAGGCAGGGGCTGTTCACCTTGACGACAGCCAGCCTTTCAGAGCAAGATTGGCAGGCCGAAGTCCTGAGGGTGGAACAGACCTTATTGGAGAGGATGGTCCCTGAGTATAGGGAGTTGATCGCCAGGCGAATACGGAGTACCGGGCGACCTACACGGAAGGGATGAGGGGGCAGATCGGCAGGAGGGTGGCGATCGGGCTGGTCTGTCTGCTGGCACTAGCGGGTACGTGAGCTACTCCCGAGTGAAATTCTCAGAGTGGAGCAAGCACGAGGCCTGCTTAAATTCATCACTTTCGAGCAGGGCGAAAGTATGCCTCTGCGGACGCAGGGCTCGATCATGTGAACATGGATAGGTGGTCATTCAGACCAGGCTTCGACCCTGCACCTGGAAGACTTCGTATTCGCGGATTTTTGCTTGGCTGGCGCCCATCAGAAGCGCCTTGGCGGATTCTTCGCGCATGCCGGGCGGCAGTTGGTAGTGGTGCCCAGCCGGCAGGAGGAGTAGTCCTGGACATTGCAGCGGTCGCAGATGGCCAGGTCACTGCCCTTGCCGTAGCGAGGCCCCAGCTCATGATCGGACAGACCGCTCGCTTGCGCTGGTCTGGCTTCAGCTTGAACACCTGGTTGTGCGTTACCGAGAACAAGAAGCTCGTGCCGGTCGGATCCATATAGTACACCTCCTCGACCGCACTGGAAGGTATGCACAGGGGTGTACGCCCGAACACGGCGCCTTTCTCAGACACCGCCAGCATGAGGGTGTCCTTGACCTGTCGCATTTCTGGTGGTAGCTGGTCGCGAAGAAGTTGTGCTAGCTGGCTCGGAAGATCAGATCCGCGCGGGTGAAGCGCAGCCCCACGGCCTTGAAGAACTTGTCCAGCATGCGCACCTGGCCCTGCTACTTCAGGATCTTGGAGGTCGCCAGTATCCCTTGATCGTTGTTGGAGTGCTCGCTGAGGGTCTAACGGCCGGACTCGGGCACTGTGGCTGGCAGGGTCTGGAGCAGTGGGGAGGAGATTGCCCTCGGGCTAGGTTGGGGGCGGGGGCTAAGTGGTTTGCTCGGGGAGGGTGGAGGATCGCCCTTCCTTGAGCGGCGACTTGCTGCGACTGCGGGATGGATCCGTACGCCTCACTGATTTGGCGGGAGTCCATCTTGGCATTCTCCACCTCGAGGGTCTCAATGACCCTGTCCTTATGGCGGATTTCCTCCCTCAGGATCGAGACCATAGTCCTCAAACTCTTCATCTCGGCAGTCTCAGCCACCTCGTCAGGCCGGTGCTCCACGTATTCACCCGTCGAGTTGAGCAAGATATTTCTGGCCTCGTTGCTGACCTTGAGCAGGTCGAGGTTGGGCTCGAGGCGGTTGCGCCGGGACTGGATGGCGTTCCGCTAAGAGGGCGATGGTCTACAGGATTTGTTGGTTTTCAGGTGATCATCATGAGACAGCGTCTGAGGAAGGCCTCCTTTTTTTCGGGAGAGCATCTACTCGACCATGGTCCTCACGTCCTCGATCTGCACCTGGTCGTTCGGATCTCCTCCCGATGTTTTTCAGATGCTCACAGTAGCCTCTCAGCTCAGCATCCAGAAGCTGCACGAAGGCTCCTTCAAGGCCTGCACATACTGGCCAGCCTCCGCCTCCAGCTAGTCCAGCCGAGTCAGCGCATGCTCATTGTAGCTGCGCGCCTTTTCCAGCTCGAATTGCATTTAAATTGTTGGCACAAAGAAGGGTCAATTTTCTTCCCTACAATACTTGTTTGATTGATGGTCATTCCAACTTGAATACTGTGGTCGTGGCTGATATCGTCCTCTTCGCGCTTGAAGGTCACCTTGGTCAGCCCCCCGCAATGGTTTGAGCTGTCGGTCAGGTACATGTCGTCCGAGTTGACCTTTGAAAAACAGATTCCTGTGATCTGTGGCTTTCCGAGTACCAGGCGGTCTACCTGCGCCCCCTCGCTGTTCAAGACGATCACAAGGCCTTTGCTGCTCAACTCGTCAAACTCGAAAATCCCCACAAAGATTGTCTCGCCTTTGGTGGCCACGCAGGAGGGGCCGAACCCCCCACTGAAAGTGCGAAACACGCTTAGAGAGGTCTGCATGACATCCCTCGATATTGACTCTAAGCAGACGGTTGCGCCCATCTCGCAGACGAACAGACTAGTCTCGTTCTCGCTGACAGCCAGTCCGGCCGGATATGCCAACGTCCGATACGCGATCGCCCTAACCTCTTCCTCTCAAAGTCGTAGGCAAGAGGCTTCCAAGCGGACGCTCTAATGAGCGTGTCCCCAAACGCCCCAGAGTCTGTAAAGAACAGCATGCCGATCGCCTCCTGGATCAGCAGCGAGTTCGGCCCAGGAACGGCTTGCCTTCGAAGTTGTCGATTTCGTTGGCAATCGGGGACTCTTCGAGCGTGGCCTGCAGATGATCCGACGGCTGCGGACCGAAATCGGCGATGTAGTAGTTCATGTTCTCGGTGCAGGCAGATTCCTGAGGGCTGTCCTGAGATGTGGAATTCGGGATGGTGAGGGATGCTACTTCAAGCCCGTCTGAGACCCGGAACAGGATATCCCCGTCACTCGAGGCCACCAGCAGCCCTTCTCAGTCTCAATAGGCGAGCTCAGCGGGGAGGGGAAGCTGACCAGCTCCGCCACCTCGTCAATCTCGATCATTAATAACTGCACACCTGCAATCCTGCAATAATTATGGGCTACTAAACTTTATAGGCTTTGAGGGGCAAGGTCCAGGCGCTGGAGGAGGACAGGGCCAGGCTGAGGGCCGAGCTGGAGGAGAAGGACCGGAAGATGAAGCATGTGGTGAAGGAGTCCATTGCGCAGCGCAAAAAGCTGGAGCAGCGCTGTCAGGAGGAGATTGTCTCGGAGCAGATTAAGGTCAGGCAGCATGCCCAGAGGATTGCGGAGCTGGTCGGAAACAGCTCTTCAACAGCCGAGGAGGTTTTTAGGCTGCGGAGGGATTGCGAGAGACAGGCCCAGGAGCTGGAGCAGGCCAGTTAGAAGCCTAGCGCTCGCTGACTAGAATTTTGCACTTAGGAGCAGAAAAAAAACTTGAGGATGCAGGTCGAAAGATACAAGCGGGAGAAGGAGGAGTTAGAACTTGAACTGAAACTAAAAAATGAGGAGGGCTAGCAAGAAAAAGGCGGAGCTGAGTATGACTCTGCAAACCGAAATAAGTGTAGAGGGTGAAACGGGGGATGAAACAAAATAGTCCAAAGATTTCGAGACCGACTAGGAGCTGCGGGAAGACCCGAGTCTAACTATAAAAGGCGAAACACTAAATAGTAGTGCTGAAAATAGCCGGTCGCAAAAAGGGCCCTGCCGAGCATAACGAAGAACTGTCGATCATCAAGACTCTGATCGCCCAGATCAACAAACTCCAGGACCGGCTCTGCAGCCCTCAGATCCGATGCCGATCTCCGGGAAAGCGTGGGAGGGCGAGCTAGCACAATTTCAGGCTACGGCAGACTGAATGCTCTGGAGGTCAAGAATAGGTGCACTGTCAAGCACTATGAGGACTTGATCGAGGAGAATCGTGTGAAGGGCAGGGAGGAGACGGCGGGGCTGAGGAGGGTCAATGCCGACCTAAGGAAGAAAATCAAGGAGTTGTCGGAGCGGGTGGGGGCGATGGATCGAGCAGGCCGTGCCCAGCGAAGGGGCAGAAAGCTAGACTAAACCTTCTAGCTCAGCCTGTCGCGCCATGAAGGCGAGTCAAGAGCCAGCCACAAAAAGCACAAAAGCTGACTGTCGAACAATAATGATCGTTTTCATCTCGTGCAAAGGCTGCAAAACCCTGCTGTCATATCACCCTGACCTGCAGGACCACAGCTGCTGGCCCAGCCTGCACCTTGTCCGGGCTGCAGCAGCAGCAAGGGGGATGCAGGGTCAGCTGCGAGGAATGCGGGAATTTGATTGCCATGGTCGCAGCCGGGGGCGGGCTGTAATACTGTATGGCCAACATCACCATCAAAAAGTACGAGGCCCTCAACATCCCCCCCACAGTGAGCATGGACGAGGTCTGCAGAGCCGTGGATATAAAACTCCAGGCTGTAATCAGTCAGCTCGCCACCACCCACTCGGACCAGCTGAAATTCGAGAAAGTGCTGAGATACTGGGCCGGCTTCCGAGACAAGGCGAAGGAGCGGTTGCTACAGTGATCACAGGAAGTAAGGCACGGTGTTCTTGTAATGCGTGCTTTTGGTGGACTCGCGGGACCGCTTTGAAAGTCTTGAAAGTGCGGGCCAAGCTTTCATCCAGCTCCATGATGCTGGCGTCGTTGCCGCACCGCTCACCTCGATGCATCCAGCCAGCCAATTCGAGCTGACTGATGACAGTCTGGAGTTTGTTACCCACGGCTCTGCAGTCCATGCCAATTTTGCAGTCTCATACTTTTGATGATAATGGCATTTCGTATCCGGCTGCGATCAGGGCAATCATTTCCGCATTCCTGGACAGGGTGCAGGCTGGGCAGCAGCGCGGTCCTACTAATGCTCTTGACTACGGACCGGAACAAAGCAAGCTTTAGTGATGACAGATACAGCAGGGATAGAGCAGGGTCTTTTTAAGAGAAGATCAGACTGTACGCCAGCAGTCCAAACCAGTCGAGAAGTTGAGGCCGACCGGCTGATCGTGAGTCCTGCCTAGGGGAAGGCCTCCAGAGCAACTGGTAGTACAATTCACAGCGGAGGCTCTGTAGTTCAAAATCAAGAAAAATTCACCAGAGAAAGGGCGACATCCTGATCAGGCGCCTCTCAAAGTGCAGACGGGTTAATAGCCTGCTTGATGAATGGTTGTATAATATCGGATGGAGAATTAGACGCAGGCGTTTAGCTGGTGAAGTAGATCGGGATCCCTCAGTCGGCCAGGCCGTGCTCAAGCGGCCTGCAGTTCAGTCGGTGGACATGATCGGGGCAGTTCCGACCCGACATGCACATCCGAGGAAGACAGGAGAAGACGAGTGGAGAGGCATGAGAGTTGGCCTTTTTGCCCTGTCGGAATGACCACTGGTCACACCCGACTTGAGAGGCTCAAATATGGATCAGGTATTCTGGTAGCCCCGCGCCTGGTACTGACAGCAGCACATAACCTGTACGACTGTGACGCCGGAGAGGGTACAAGGACCTCTGTTTCTACTGCTCCATCAACGGGCGCATCGAGGCTGAGAGAAAGGCGAGAATTCTCAACTGGTGGATCCCGGAGGGTTTCATCAAGAGAAGGGAAGAACTCTAGAACATGGCCCTCGCATAGCTGGACCGGGACTTCCCAGACGCAGGCCACGCTGAACTCGCGGAGTTCAGGCCAGGACAGGAGTATGCCATCGCTGGATACCCGGATGACAAGGCTACCCAGGAGCGCAGGGAGATGTGGGTTATGACGAGTGAAAAGGTGCAGCTGAAGGGGTAGGTGCTGCAATGCGAGATCGATACGTCACCGGGGGCAGTCCGGTTCCGGAATTTGGTCTGCGGACGGAGGCCGAGTCAAAGTGATGGGAATACATTCAGGAAGCAATTCAAAAGGAGGATGCAGTGAGAGCATCGCACTGACTCCGGCTAAACTAAGTAAGATAAAGGAAGCGGCGATAGTAAATGCCTGGCTTGGCCGGCTTCTAACAGTTGAGACATTCAAAGTTTTCGACTTGTCAAGATGTATTCGCCAACTCACTGACTGGCCTGGAAAGATTGACCTCAAGAAAAGCACAATCAGGGAGAAGGTGTGAGAGGCTTTGTGGCAGGCAACTGGCTTTGGCCTTGCCTAACAGCGGTTGACTTAAGTTAAAACAGGATCGGGGATGATGGAGCGAAGGCCCTGGCAACTGCGAACTGGCCTTGCCTAACAACGATTGACTTGGCGGGCAACCGCATCAGGAAGGATGGAGCGAGGGCCCTGGCAACTGCGAACTGGCCTTGCCTAACAACGATTGACTTGCGGTACAACCACATCGGGGATGATGGAGCGAAGGCCCTGGCAACTGCGAACTGGCCTTGCCTAACAGCGGTTGACTTAAGTTAAAACAGGATCGGGGATGATGGAGCGAAGGCCCTGGCAACTGCGAACTGGCCTTGCCTAACAACGATTGACTTGGCGGGCAACCGCATCAGGAAGGATGGAGCGAGGGCCCTGGCAACTGCGAACTGGCCTTGCCTTACAACGATTGACTTGCGGTACAACGGCATCGGGGATGATGGAGCGAAGGCCCTGGCAACTGCGGAACTGCCTTGCCTAACAACGATTCACTTGAATGAAAACGGCATCGAGGATGATGGAGCGAAGGCCCCTGGCAGCTACAAACTGGCCTTCCCTAACAACGATTGACTTGGCGGGCAACGGCATCGGGGATGATGGAGCGAAGGCCCTGGCAGCTACAAACTGGCCTTCCCTAACAACGATTGACTTGGCGGGCAACGGCATCGAGGATGATGGAGCGAAGGCCCTGGCAGCTACAAACTGGCCTTCCTAACAACGATTGACTTGGCGGGCAACGGCATCGGGGATGATGGAGCGAAGGCCCTGGCAACTGCGAACTGGCCTTGCCTAACAGCGGTTGACTTAAGTTAAAACAGGATCGGGGATGATGGAGCGAAGGCCCTGGCAACTGCGAACTGGCCTTGCCTAACAACGATTGACTTGAGGGGCAACCACATCGGGGATGATGGAGCGAAGGCCCTGGCAACTGCGAACTGGCCTTGCCTAACAACGATTGACTTGAGGGGCAACAGCATTGGGAAGGATGGAGCGAAGGCCCTGGCAACTGCGAACTGGCCTTGCCTAACAACGATTGACTTGTGGAACAACGACATCGGGGATGATGGAGCGAAGGCCCTGGCAACTGCGAACTGGCCTTGCCTAACAACGATTATCTTGTGGAACACAACATCGGGGGTGATGGAGCTAAGGCCCTGGCAACTGCGAACTGGCCATGTCTAACAACGATTGACTTGGCGGACAACAACATCGGGGGTGATGAGAGCGAAGGCCCTGGCAACTGCGAACTGGCCTTGTCTAACAACGATTGACTTGGCGGACAACAACATCGGGGGTGATGGAGCGAAGGCCCTGGCAACTGCGAACTGGCCTTGCCTAACAACGATTAACTTGACGGGCAACGGCATCGGGGATGATGGAGCAAGGGTTTGGAATCAAAATGGCCGTTCGCATAAGTATGATGAATCAATTCTCCTGTCCATATACAAGCCGTCTCTCAGCCTCCTCTCTGTTCAAATCCTCCTCGTTACCAGTCATTATTATATATCTGATCTTTGATGCTAATACAGATTAAGACGATTTTGGTGGACTGGGGACGCAATCTGGTTAGTAATGAAAAAGGGCAAGGAAGAGGAGAGGTCGAGGAGATGATCACGATCATTGAGTCTCTCCGCAAGGAGGCTGAGCGCATTAGTGAGCAGTTCAGTATCAACCACCCCCAGCACCTCTCCTGTATTCGGAGAAGCCCATACGCAACTGCATCCTCCTCATGCAGTACCACGAGCAGGGCGCGACCATCAAAGACGTCGATGACGATGACTCGAAAAGCCAGAACTGCGAGAGCCCCTCCTCCCGAGATCCTTGCAAAGCTGGTGGTAGGCAGGGCTGCCACCCCAAAACCAAATACAAGTTCCCGCAGACTAGCAACAGACGATCGGCTGGTTCAACGAGCTAAAGGAGGCGGACTCCAAGTTCAGCCACCACACCGGCATGGAGACTGACTACGCGAACACCTACTTCACGATGAAGAAGGTCAGCCCCTTCAGACCAAGAACAAGTGATCTTATTTATTAATGGTCAGGTCTTTGTATGAGGTGCTGAAGGACGGCCGCTAGCAGAGCGGGCCAGGGAGGGTTAAGCCTATTCACAAAGTTAAATCTAAAGGAGATAGCAAAAGATAAGCCGAAATCCAAAGTGGGAAAGAAGGAGTCTGCCAGAATCCCCCAACCCCCCAAATAAACCCCAGCCCCAAATAGACTCCAACCCCCAAAAAAAGCACCCATCGCTACGTCAACACCCCACCCTCTAGTCCTCCATCACAACCCTCGTCAAGCAAGGCATCGCCCAGCTCCTGCAACAAAGCGAAACCCCAAATTGACCCATACAAAATATAAAAGAATATGTAAGGACTGGCCTACGACCCTGCCGAGCTCAGTTAGCGGATCAAGCTGCCTGCCCTGATCGTTCCTGTCAAGCAGGTGGCTGCCACGCTGAAACTAGTCACTGAAAAACTGTTCACGCTGGCTGGTGTCAATCGAGTCCAGCCTTATGACGCTGGACATAAGCTGATCCTGCTGAAAGAGGGGGAGTCGCAGCCTGGCTTTGCTACGACTCTTGCGGAGGTGTAGGTTGGGTAGGCCAACTACAACTACAAGGAGGTATGCGAGATACTGCTCAAGAAGAGGGGCCTGGAGGTGCCCGTGCCGACCGGGTTCGAGACGGTCGGCCACCTCGCCCATTTCAACCTCGACCCCTGCCAACTGCCTTACCAACAGTTCTTCGGGCAGGTTCTGCTGGCAAAAACAAGGCTACTCAAAACCGTGGTGAACAAGACCGAGAAGCTGCACAATGAGTACCGCACGCCCTAGCTGCAGCTGCTCGCAGGCGATCCTGACTACGAGGTGGAGGTGCGCGAACAGGGATGCAGAATTCAGGCTGAACTTTGAGAAGGTGTATTGGTGCTCAAGACTGCAGACTGAGCGGGACAGGCTGTTGGGAAGGCTGCAGGCTGGTGAAACCCTGCTGGATCTGTTCTGCGGGGTGGGGCCGCTTGCGATCCGGGCGGCAGCGAAAGGCCTGAACGTCATCGCCAATGATCTCAACCCTGCGACCTCCCCCTACCTGCTGCTCAACTCCTAGCTCAACAACGTCACGCCCAACATCCTGCCTATGACACGCTGCGCCAGGCAAGTGATCCGCGCCTGGACGTCGCCCGAGGTGGCCTCCCAGCCCTAGCGGTTCAGGGCCTTTCAGCACGTGTACATGAACCTGCCGGTCATGGCGATCTAGTTTCTCGACGAGTTATCGGCATGAGACGGAGAATGCCAGGGATCACCCTCCGACGATCCACATAACCTGTTTCTGCCAGCCGCCCGACAAAACCCCCCGGGACGACGCCTGGTACGAACAGGCGTGAAGCACCGCATCCGGCTGCAGCTGCCAGGCTTCCAAGACGGACACGTGCAGGAGATGGCCCTGGTAAAGAACGTCACAGTGCGCATGCGGATGTACTGCGTCTCGTTCCGGCTCAGCGAGAGTGACGCGGACGAAGACCTGGATGTGGTCAGGAAGAGGGTCAAGGTGTGAATGCATGGTCAGAAGGATCGGTCGTGCGGCTTGCCGTGCTTTTCTTTGGTGATGGATTCGAGGTGGCTGCTGCCGTGCTGCAGCTTGAGGGACGGTCTGCAGGTCCAGGGGTCTCAGAGAGTAGCATTTCTGCTTGTCTTCCTTGAACGCCCTCAGCTAGAAGTAGGCCT
>NW_026262910.1:0-30705 GCF_025434085.1 Hippocampus zosterae | reverse complement strand
CTTATGCAAACTCTTCGACCCTTTGATATCCACGTAGGGGAATAAGCCCCGGGGAGGGGGGATGTACAAACCTAAACAACCCTCTAAAACGCACACAAATGATCGCTGAGTGACTTTAATCCATTTTTACCTAGACACCTAGCCAAACGATATTTACGTTGAATCTGGAACCGTTTCTGGTGGAATCATGGTTTTTAGCCAAAAAGAGTTCTGATGTACGGCAACAGAAATCCAAGCAACATAATACCAATCACCCACTTGAAGTTGTTGTCTATCTTGGCATTCAGGTCCCCAATCTTTTGATCCAAGTGACGCATATCCTACCTAAATTCATGTAGCAGAGTGGTTGCTGTGAGATTTTCTAAAGGTTGCTCTTGCGGTCTATCGTTTTTGGACATTTGCCTGATCCTGCTGGTTCGTAATTTGATCTAATTATACCCCAAAATCATCCCTGCCCAAAGCAGTAAAAATCGAAACCCTCGGATTAGTAGTCCGATGCTCTCTGCTCTATAAACCCCAGAAATGCTGGGTTTGTTTTTTGCCAAAACAAATTATGTACCACATAGGTACCAAATGACACGGTTTTAAGGTCATTTATGACAGATATGGATAAATTTTTGGGTTTTATGAACCATCTATTTTATGAAAATATAATAGTGCCAAATTATTTGGCTCTCAGCCTCACTTCTTGACAAGAAAAAGGCTGATTTTGGCTTATTGGCACCAAGGCCGGTGACGAATTATAAGGTGGATGAAAGGGTTGGAAAATAAGGAAAAAGATTATTATTTTTATTATTTTTTGTTAAATTATATTGGCACTACCTTATACCCCCTACTGTTGCATATATACAACAAACCTTGTATCCCTTTGTGAGTAATGTTTTGAGGTAAATATGAGATGTGCTTATATATCAAAAATAAATATTACAAAGAAAAAAGAGTTAAGAACCTTTGAATTTAGTGCCAATAAGCCAAAATCAGCCTTTTTCTTGTCAAGAAGTGAGGCTGAGAGCCAAATAATTTGGCACCGAATTTGGCACCGTGTGTCACCAAGCAGTGCCAATATAGAGAAATAGTTTAATGATGACTCGTTTCGTCTTATATAGTATTTTGCTAAAAAATAATGGAATTAATGCTGTTAAGTAACGAGTGCGAAAATGATTCAGGGATTGTTGTATATTTTGCATCCACCAGTTTTAATGATATGGAAAAAAGATGGCGTTGAATAACAGTCTTTTAGAGAAAAATAATCGGTTTTTCGTGAGTGTTCAGGGGGATCTTCACTGTACCGGAGGATTGTTTAAAAAAAACGACCATTCTCCCCATGAATTAAAAGAACCTTTTCCCCACTATGTTTACAGTGAAACAGAAGAACAAAAAAAAATTGTTATTACCAAAAATTGCATCGCCTCACCATATTTGGCAGGTAATTGGTGATCAAGAGCCCAACGAACATACCGCACACTTTTGTCGTGAATTGGGGTGGCGAGAGTTTGCGTATAATCTCTTATTTTATAATCCTGATATTCCTAGAAAAAATATTCATCCAAAGTTTGACTGTTTCCCCTGGGAAAATAATGTTGAACTATTAACGGCTTGGCAAAAAGGTAAAACGGGCATTCCAATGGTAGATGCAGGGATGAGAGAGCTATGGAAAACAGGCTATATGCATAACCGTGTGAGGATGATTACAGGCTCGTTTTTGGTGAAAAATCTTTTGCTGCATTGGCACCATGGAGAAAGGTGGTTTTGGATTGTCTGTTTGATGCAGATTTGGCAAACAATAGTACCAGTTGGCAGTGGATAGCAGGATGTGGGGCAGATGCGGCCCCTTATTTTCGAGTGTTTAATCCTGTCATTCAAGCTCAAAAGTTTGATTCGGAAGGAGAATATATTAGGCGCTTGATCCCTGAAATTGCCTCTTTACCTAATAAGTATATATTTAGTCCATGGCAAGCTTCGCAAGAGGTATTGCAGAACGCCCGTGTTATATTAGGAGAAACCTACCCCTACCCCATTGTTGATTTAAAAACGTCTCGCAAAAAAGCCTTGGCTGCGTTTAAATCTGTAAACAGCCATAAAAATATATTGGCGTTCGATTAAGGCTTGCAAGATCGTAGGTTATACGGCATCCAAAAGAGCCCATATGTGGGTATGGTTAACAATCCCACAATCCAGTTAGCGGGGCTTTTAAGTTCTTCTTTTAAGCAACATAAACGATGATGTGTCATACCTATTCTCCTTGCTGTAGTTTGGTTAATTCATCACGGGTAAGGCAGGTGACTTTTAAAATGGTTTTGGGGTCAATGCCTTCTTCCAGCATGGATTTGGCGACCTGTTCAATGCCTTTTTCAATGCCTTCCGCCTTACCCTCTTCGTAGGATGTGGTTAGCTGATCATCTGCGGATGTAGAGTCCTTTTTGTACTTGTAGTAGGTGTTTCTTTCGGCATCATTCATCTGCAGGACAGATAAGCGCTCTGCCACCTTTTGCATGACCTTGGAATGAAAGTCTTCTCTTACCTTTGTGTGCTTCATGACATAAAGCCATTCATCCAGCTCTTGAGATATCTGATCATTAAACAAGGGCACCGATATGAAGAAGTATTCTGGGAAGACATTTTGGCTTGCGTAACTAATCATGGAGTCGTTTACTATCTTGACCATGCCTGGGTGTTTCTCATCCTTTTCGTAAATGATGCTTTTGGCATGGGTGATGGTTTTACTAACATCTTTTGGGATAAAGTAGAGTAAGGATATATGGAATATCTTTTGTATATTGCCATATGTCTGACTTGTATCTAAAGAATCTACAATCAACCGTGACGAATTAAAGCAGGCTTTATGGACAAAGTGCTTGGATGCGGATCTTTCGATTTCAACAATGTATTGGTTTTTGTCTTCATCCTCGACCACAAGGTCTGCGATGGAACGCTTTAGGTCCCTATTTTCTTTATTGCTTTCAGGGTCCAGTAAAGCCTTAATCTTAACATCTTTATAGCCATAGGCCTTTAGAAGGGCAGATAGGAACCCTTCGATGATTTCATAGTCCCTTTTTTGTCTGAGTAAATACTTAATCGCATAATCAAAGCTGATAATGGGTTTGTTATAGTAGTTCATCTAATTGTTTTCCTTTTTGTTATGGGCTTTGCTGGTCTTTATTGTCCCAGAGTTATTCTCTATGGGCAAGTCTGATGGGGTTTTAGATGATGATTCTTTATCCGTAGGCTTTGATCCTTCGGACATACGTTTTCCAAATCCACTTGAGGTTTTTGCCCCCCCTCTCTTAAAAGCAGCTCGGGTAAGATTAGCTATATTATGGGTCCAACCATTTTTTCATATTTGTCCATCTAACAGAGCTTTTGTTGTTTTGGACGGCAATGTGGATTGCTTTTTGCTCACCTACCAGGATGACCTTAGACTTTGCCCTTGTTACTGCTGTGTATAGGAGATTTCTTTGAAGCATCATGTAGTGGCTCATTGTGATAGGTATGACGATGAATGGAAATTCAGACCCTTGGGATTTATGTATTGTGATACAGTAAGCCAGATAAAGAGCATCCATTTCTCCAAAGTCAAAAACAATGTTTTTTTTATCAAATGAGATTTCTGCTTCTTTACTATCGAAGTTGATCTTTTGGATAAAACCTATATCGCCATTGTAGATATCTTTTTCATAATCATTTTGTGTTTGAATGATCTTATCTCCCACACGGAACGTTTGCCCGAAGACGTTAACTGACTCTTCTCTCTTACTATTGAGGGTTTGTTGTAATGAAATATTTAATGATCTTGTACCAAGAACGCCCCTATTCATGGGGGAAAGAACTTGAATGTCTTTCATAGGATCAGCTCCCCATTTTTGTGGGATACGATGAGAAATAACATACTTTACTTTCTCTAAAGCATCTTCATTGCTAGATGATTCTACAAAGAAGAAATCATCATTAGGTTGATGGGGGTAAAGAGGGGTATGACCATGATTAATTCTGTGCGCATTAGATATGATCAAGCTTTCTTTCCCCTGCCTGAATATTTCTTTAAGTTGGGACGCGGGAAGCATTTTTGATTCTATGAGATCTGCTAATACTCTTCCTGGCCCCACCGAGGGAAGCTGATCAATATCGCCCACAAAGATGAGCATACTTTCTTTAGGCAAGGCCTTTAAAACAGCATACATTAAAGGGAGATCAATCATGGATGCCTCGTCTAGTATCAGGCAATCGCAGTTCAGAGGTTTTTCTTCATTGCGTTTAAATCCACCAGGCCCAAACCCTGGTTCTAGGAGGCGATGAATGGTTTTTGCTTTTTTCCCTGTGCTTTCCGAAAGTCTTTTAGAGGCCCTTCCTGTAGGGGAGGCTAATTGTATTTTTTCCAAGCGATCAGCCAGTATGGATAATAGGAAACGCAATATGGTGGTTTTACCGACCCCGGGCCCACCTGTGATAATACTAACCTGATGTGTGAGAGATGAAACAATAGCGTCTTTTTGTGATTGACCTAAAAATATGCCTGCTTGTTTTTCCTGCTCTTTGAGGGAGAGTGTGATGTCGAGCTTTAGGTCAATTTTTGTTTGCGACATTTCTTTGAGTTTCTCGCCTATATACCTCTCCATATGATAAAACGCCGGCAGGAAAACAATTTGTTTTGTATCTATAAACTCTCGTATAAGGCTTTTTTTTGAGAGATCATGGTTCAGCTTATTTTCTACGAGAGATTGGTCTATCTCCAATATGGAGGCGGTTTCTTGTGCTAACGTTTCAAAAGGAAGACCACAATGCCCATCGTTTTGTGCAACAACAAGAGCATATCCAAGACCTGCTGTAATGCGTTGATCAGACGTTGCATCAAGACCCATGTTCTGTGCGATTTTATCCGCAGAGACAAAACCGATGCCTCTCACATCTTGTACAATCTTATATGGATCCTTTCTTAAAATTCCTAACGCATCATTACCATAGGTTTTATAAATGCCTTTGAAGTAGAGACCCCCCATTTTCATGGAGGAAAAGCATAATTTCTCGAATGCGCTTTTGTTCTTCCCTATCTCCTTTTTTAATCTGTTTAATGCGTTTTTTGCCAAACCCCTGGGAATGCCTTCCAACTTTCTAGGTGTTTGTTCGATAACATCGAAAACTGTTTCTTGGTATCTTTTCTACCATGCGTTTGGCATAAACAGGCCCCGATGCCTTTTATCAGACCAGAACCCAGGTACTTTTCAATACCCTCCAGAGTATGTGGCGGAAAACAAACAAGGTTTTCTGCTTTAAATTGCCTACCATGATCTTTATGGAGATGCCAAGATCCCTTCTGCCTTAAAGTGTTCTCCCACAGTAACTGTTTGGGTGAATCCTAATACGGACACAAGGTCTTCGTGACCCTTAATCTTTGTTTTTAAAACCGCATACCCCGTTTCCTCACTATGGTAGGTAATGCGTTCTATTAATCCTTCTATGGTATCCTGTTTTGAGTATTTTTCCACAGCAGTCCACTCTTAACCAAAATTGAGCAAACAATCTTTTTTATGCTGATATTTTTTACATAGAGGGCATTTGATTTGTTCTTCTTCGTTGATTTCGATGAGGCCGCTTGTAAGATCCAGTGTTTCTATCGCTCGTGTGATGGCAACATAAACAATATTAATTTCTTCTCTTTCCAGGTCATCTCTGCCCTTCCTTGTCAGCTTAAAGTCTTTATTGAGTTTAACCTGTTTCCATTCTCTTCCCTTGGCTTTGTGTGCGGTGGTTAGAATGACATCTGCTAAATGTTCTGGAATATTATTTTCTTCAATTTGTTTTAGAATTTTAGGCAAATCATCTTGATATTCATCGACAAGGGAATGGGCTGTTTTGGCTTCGGGATCTAGGGCATCATGTCCCAAAAGGTGTAAGAAAAAGCTATAACTCACAATACCTGATAACTGAGGGGATGATACAAAGGTATCTCCCTTAAAGAGGCCATAGACATCTAAAATCAAGGTCATCATAGATTTAGAAAATCCCTCGATGTAAATCTTTTTTCTGTTAGTCATGAGGCTAATGGCTTCCATGAACAATTTACTATTTGTTCTGGATATGTAGGTATACTGTTCCTGCTCATTAACAGGTTGAACAGTGCTTGACTGATCTGGATTGCCTGTTAAAAAGAAAGGGCTTTCGTTGAGTTTTAAAAAACGATTGGCTATATCCGCAACAGCATCTCCAAACCTAAAGCTTTGTGTCAGGCCCCTTATTTCTCCTTCCATCTGATCGACCAACAGGTCTTTAGCCCCTCGGAACCCATATATGGCCTGGTTAGAATCGCCTACAAACGCAATTTGTTGGTCTTGGTTTTCCAAAATATCCATGATGCAATCGTTTGCATCTTGTGCCTCGTCAAAGAGTATAAAAGAAGATCCCCTGATGGGTCTTTTTTGTAATTGGAATACCTTTAGATATCCATCAAAGTGCATGGGGAGTTTTTTAACGAGTAACAAGTCCCAGATGGTTTGAGCATACCCATAGGTAATTTCTTGTAGTTTTGTATACACCTCCTTGATCCATTTATCTGGTTTTCCATGATAGTTTGCGTAGTTCAGAACGTTGTATTTAATTTTCTGTGCTAAAAAGTTACTGGGTATTTCTTGTAATCTGCTATTACAGAAGTACCGGATGGTATCGACCGATGCTGAGGCTATTTGTCCCTTAGGGAAGAGTTTACCTTTGATGCGAACTTCTTTGAAATCAATAAAGGTATAAAGTTCTTTTAAAGAAACACTGGAGGCGACAGGTTCTAAAAACATACCCCTCAGATCTCTGAGGGCCATGGCATGGAGGGTTTGAGGTTCTATGTTGCGCCCAAACTTACGTTTAGCTTCCAGGGCATTCGCTCTATTAAACGCAAGGTAGGTCCCCGCTTTGTTTCTATAGGAAGGCAAAGAAGACAAGACATTACCTAGGGAAACAAGAGTTGACGTCTTACCTGTGCCAGCAAGGGCCTGTACGAGAACATTCTTCTTTGAGGCAAATGTCTCGATGATGTCTTTTTGCTCGTCTGTTAGTGTAAATGGTTGTGTCATTTATGAATAGCCTCATATGTATAGATAAAGTATAACATATTTGAACAATACATGCTTAAAACATATGATAATGGTATGTTAGGGTTATTTGTAAACGTTTCAAATGTAGGAGTAAGCCCTTGAGGATGATGTTATTGAAATCCCTTTTAATCTGCTGTTTTTGGACTCTTACCAGCTGTGCACCTAAATGGATTGCTTTTGCAACAGAGGAGGTAGAGCGCATAGCAGAAGATCTTATAGATGAAGAGGGCAAGACAGAAAAACATCGTCACAAACATAAGAAAGAACATGAGCATAAACACCACGAATAACTGGCAACGTGTTGGGTCGCAGAATGTTAATCGACACGCTTTCAAAGTGATGCCTCCTTTGGTCAAGAAAAGCCTTACTCCTTTTTTTAAGAAACACAGAAAATGGGTGTTATTAGGTGAACTTTTATTGGATTGGTCCAATATTGTCAGCGAAGAGTTTGCCAGAAAGTTAACGCCTTATAAAGTAGGGGGTTGGGTAGGGAATCAGGTGCTTTATGCTCATACACATTCCAAAGGATATTTGTTTGAGCACACATATGAAATGCCCAGAATCTTAGAGAAGATTCATACCTATTATGGACAAAAGTTGTTGGATAAGATTTTGGTGCAATACCAAGAATCAGCAGCGCCGCATAAAGCAGTACCAACGCCTGCTTCTAGCTATCAGGAAGAACCCGATTTAAAGCCAGATTCTAAGATGGGCATCAAAGATGAGAGGTTATCGTTATCTTTAACCCGTTTACAAAAACTCATAGAGCACCATGCATCTTTTGATAAGAAATGATAGCTACGATGTATTGTGAGAGGAATAGTTGTGCTATGATCAGTTAATCTTGTACTAGGAGATAAACGATATGAAAAGATTTTTGATGGTTTCAACCATATTATCAAGCTTAGGGGTTAGTAGCGTGGCAACGGCTGATAAGTTTTCCGGGTTCCATACAGGGATTCATGGAGGATATGCAGTGGGACGTTTTTCTCAATCCTTAAAAGCCGGTGATGATTATATCAAACAACCTACTTTGGGAGGACAAGGCATCACCTTAGGTATCAACATGGGATATCAACAGCAGATGAATGAGCGTTTTCTTTTGGGCCTTGGGGGAGATCTTAGCTACCATAACGCACAAAACAAACAAAAGAATGGGTCCAATCAATATGCCATCAAACAAACTTTGAGTTATGGACTGCATGGAAAGGTAGGTTTTGTGTGCAAAGAGGTTTTAACCTTTATGACACTGGGTGTGGATTTTGGACACTTTAAACTGACGGGCTCTGCTCATTCAAAGAAGTTTGAAAAGATTAAAAATACGCATCCTGGATTGCGTTTAGGGTTGGGGATGGAGTATGGGATCAATGATCGTTTAATAGTAGGGGGAGAGTTTAAACATACTATTTACAAAAATAAAGTATACAAGCCATCTCAGAAAAATCAGATATTGACTGAGACAGTGAAAATTGGACCAAGTATGAGCGGGTTCTTATTAACCGCCAAATATCAATTTTAAAGGAGATATTTCATGAAACCATTAAAAACAGTAACTTTAGCCGTTCTCAGCATCTTTTGCTTGAATGCCTTGATGACAGAATCCAGTTATGCTGTTTCTTCCAAGAAGAAGACAGAAAAAGTCGATAAAACGAACAAGAAACCTTCCAAGAAAAAGACAAGTGGTCGTAAGAAACTGACCCGTGTGGTTGGATAAAGGAGTACAGACATGAAGCATTACATCTATTTATTCAGCCTTTTGTTTGCCATCCTCACTATGCCCGTTCACGCCTGCTGTGAGGAACAAGAAAATGCTGGATATGCATATGCATTTCAACCAACTTTATTGGATCATAAAGATCATTATGAATTACGCATCTCTGCCCCCGGCTTTGCTAAAGGTGATATCAAAGTAAGCGTAGAGTCTGACCTGTTGATTGTAAAAGGAGAACAATCTCTTTCTATAGGTAAAGATACAAAAGTCTATGGACCAAGTAAGAAGACCTTTGCGTATTGCTTGCCTTTGGGGTCCGATGTTTTACAAAACAACATTAAGGCAACAGTTAAAGAAGGCTTGTTAGTAATTACAGCCCAAAAAGATCCTAAAAAACAAGCAAAAACCATTACCATAGAGTAAGATCATGAGCCAGTTTTCTAGCATATCTTCTACTTGGAGACACAGCCATTACGATGAAGGCTTGAGAGCGTATATGCTCTCTGTCTATCAGTACATGGGGATGGCATTAGGCATTACAGCCTTTGTCTCCTATATGATTGGCAACACCCCTGCACTTGCCATTACACTTTGTACAGGTGCTATGGGATGGGTAACAGCGTTAGCACCCCTTATCTATGCGCTTTTCTTTTCTGCTAAATTACCCAACATGCGTAAAGAGCACGCCTTAATGCATTTAAGTATCTTTGCCATATTAAACGGCGTGTCCTTTAGTGCTTTATACCTTATCTATACAGGCAACAGCTTATTTAGAACATTTCTGGTAACAGGAAGTATGTTTGGCGCCATGAGTCTTTATGGATACGTGACCAAGAAAGACTTAACAAAGCTAGGGTCCATTGCCACCATGGCTGTCATAGGGATTGTGATTGCAAGCGTGATCAATCTGTTTTTTTCCATCAGATACCATGTCTTTCCTGATATCCATCATAGGGGTTGGCGCGTTTAGTGTGCTTACTGCATACGATACCCAGAAGCTCAAAAACATTTATGATCAAATGGGCGGCAATATCGCAAAAGCCAGCAGTATATCTGTCTATGGATCCTTGTGTTTATACTTGGATTTTGTCAACCTGTTCATATTACTGGTTAGGTTGTTTGGAGCTAGGCGTGACTAAAAGGCCGAAGTTCCTCTCTAGGGATCCCTGATTTGTGCGCGACACACCCGGCACGTTTTCCTTGACATTTACTCCCATTTGTGAGACTATGTAATTCGGACAGGCCTTTGGGTTAAGGCATTCAAATAACCCAAATTACCGGATAGCTAAAATATGTGCCGTGTTCACACAAGATGCCCTCTTTGTGTCCACTGCTACACGTCCCCTTGTGACAAATGTTTGTCCTTGGATGACGTTAAACAATTTTTAACAATTTTAAGACAAGGCTATGCGGTATAGTTTTATTATAGATATAGATCAACATCATCAACCCCATACACCTCTTCTGGTAACCGATCACTTGTATCTGGAGAAGATTAACAAAGATCATTCAGATGAATGGTTTATGGCGATGAACAACGCTGCATTAAATGACAATATCGCCAGCCTGTCTTTTGTGAATGAGGTGGTGTGATATGGAAAAATGTTATGTAACAGTTGAGACAAAGAAAGTTAAAATTGATAGTCCCTTTGGTGGTACAAACCCCCGTCTTCCAGACAGGAAAGCTTTAGCTTGTCACGATGCGACATGATGCGTTAGCATCAAGAGCATCATGAGGGGCTCATATCAAACAACAGCGCATACGATTTATCATCATCGTTACCATATCGTATGGATCACCAAATACCGCTATAAAGTGCTAACCTACGAAATAAAAAAGCGTGTTAGAGAGGTAGTGGCACAGGTTTCAAAAGAAATGCGTATAAAGATAATCAACGGCGTTATTTCAAGCGACCATCTACACATATTTTGTGAGATTCCCCCACATATAAAAGTTAGTGAATACGTACAAAAGGCTAAAGGCAGAAGTTCAAAAAAGTTACAAGAAGAATATAAAACTATCCGTGAAAGATATTGGGGAAAGCACTTATGGGCGAGAGGGTATTTCAGTTCTACAAGCGGCAATGTAACAGATGACATGATCAACGAAGATATTAACCGACATAGTGATGCTCATGAATCACAGGATGTTTCCAACATTTCTCTAGAGTAAGCTTTAGCTTCATCGGAGACTTCAGTCTCTATCCCCAAGCTGTGCACTCCTCAGTGCACAGTGGTTGACTCATTTTTTTTAAACAATGATGGAATTTCTGCTTGGTTTGTTATCAACAGAATACCAGATAGCGCTACTGCTAGTGTTTTAGAGTGGCTCAAGAAGTCTTTTTTTACAGAAATAGATCTTGTTGTGGAAAGAAAAGATGATCCCATTATTTACAAACTAAATAATTGTAGAATCCAGGGGTATCAGCAACTAAATTTTGTGGATCATCGAACTGAAAGCCTAGAGAAGTTCCTTATCTATGCAGATCAAATAAAAATGAAGAAGAAACAACAAGAAACATATGTATCTGTATGGGGAGTGAAATAAATGCCCAATAAATATGGACAAAATCTTGATGGCGGGATACCAAATTTCGATAATCTATGCCAGCAAAATGATCTGAATATAGGGGATTTTTTTGCCCCAGATCAGTTAGTTATTTTAGAGGGTATATACGAACGTTCTATTGATAGACTCGGGGATACTCAAAACAAAAGGGGGCAAAGTGATGGCTCAAACGCAAGAAGTGCTTATTGGTTTTCTGGGATGCGAAATTATGATACAGTTAAATATCTAGGTTCTTTTATTCCTGTTGGCATAAGACCTTTCAATAATCTACCAAGTTTAGAAAAAATACCGGCGCGTATGGGTGAGATGTATGCCACTTTACCCAATTCAGATAATATTAACCCCGAAGGTAATCGTTTTTCAAGACAATACCAAGTTTACGATAATGACCGACATGATGTTCTTTATGGATACTTTGAGGTAAGGTGGGCTTATGCTAGAAAATATAGCTAAATCGTTATAAAGTGATTATATTTCAGAAGGGGCAAAGAGCTCAGGAATAGGCAGTTGAGTTTTTCTACGATTGGACTTAGCTTGTGCCCATTTATGCTCAATTTTATTGAGATCAGGAGAATAAGGGGGCAAAAACAGGAGAATATGGCCAGATTGTTCCAAGGCTTTTTTGATGAGCGCATTTTTATGGAAAGCTGCGTTATCTAAAATCACCACACTAGCAGCGGGTAATTTAGGCAGAAGATCTTGTAGGATCCAAGCAGTAAAGATCTCTTTATTGATGTTGGTGTCAAACAAGGACAAAGTGAGCAAGACACCTGTTAAGAGGGCACCTATCACATTGGTTCTGCCTTTCTCCCCCCAATTGTGTTTGCCATAACAGCGTTTGCCTTTCAAAGCATATCCATGGGTCCGAGGCTGGCTCTTGGAAAAACCGCTCTCATCCACGTATACTAAGCTATACCCTTGCTGTTCATAGTCCTTAATTTGTTGGCAAAACGTAGAACGCTTTTCTGGATCCGCTTTCGGATGATAGAGGGTTTTTTTTATAGGTCACGTCAAGTCGCCTGATAGCCTGCCATATGGCGTTCTGGCTCACTCTAAACCTTTCGGCTCTCTCATATTGGTAAGCGTCTGGATGTTTCTTTATGTCTTCTTTTAATGCTTCCATATCTATTTTAGTAGCGGGTTTATTCCGAGTCAACTTTGGTGTTGTCTCTTTTGACCATCTAAATACACTTGCCACACCCACGCCAAAACGCTTTGCTACACTCATAAAACTTAATTTATCTTGTTTTTTCATTTCCAATACTTTCATCCGAAAATCTAGTGAATACATCATCCCCTACCTTTTTTTATGATACCCTATAATATAATCATTTTATAACGTTTTGGCTATATCGCCAGCAAAGAATACAAAAGAGACTGCCACTAATACCACCTGCAATGATCGCGTAAAGAAGCATCTTACCGCCCACACGGTATTTCCATATATCGTAGTTTTTAAAATCATCGTGGAGTTTACGAAGCCTTTCTTCTAACCCTGCACAGAGCCCATTGAATTCCTTTAAGGCTTCGGTTTCTTTTTCTAAGAAGTAGGTACCCACTTTAGGTAAGAGATCATCCACTTTTTCTTCAATACGATCGGGTATCTTTTTAAGATGATAGTAAGCATCTTTCATTTCCCGGGCCATGTCTTTGATCTCATTGGCATGATCTTTATGTAGGGCTTCTAGGTTTGTAACAACGCCGTCAAAGGTTTCTTTGGCCTGATCAATTTCCATGCGTGTTTCATGCAAGGTGTCTATAAAGGATTGTTTATCTTTGGGTGGGATTTGTTCATCAGTCATATGTTTTTACTCCTTTGTAACGGTAATTAAATGGGTTGAGAGATTATCGAAAAAGCCTTTTAAGTTTTGGCTTTCTTTAATAGCATACGACATATCTTGTGCCATCTTTGTGGCATCGCCAGATGGTATTTCTGGAAACTTAGCCCTGAATGCTTTCTTATCTGCAATATCGCCAAGCAGGTTTTGCAAACGTATCATGACGGCATGTTGAATGTCATAAAAGGCACTCATATGAGAGAGCATCTGCACTAAGTCTTGGGTGTTATGGATATCTTTCATATATCGTTCTTTCTGATGAAAGCTTTGTTTTTCATATCCACCTTGTGATAGGGCATTTTAATCTTTGTGATGGGCCAAGGACCTTGTAACTTAACGAAGGCAGATAAATCCTTTAAATGTAAAAGCTCTGTTGAAAGAACCAGTTCTTTGTTGCGTTCTCGTGTGTTGATATTAACGCCATCCCGCATGGTATTGGCACCATACGAGAGCTGTTCTTCTTGTTCTTTGGTTTCTTGCCTGCCCAGTAAATTACTGGATGCCCTTGCAGTTTCTTCGTCTCCTACCCTAAAGATATAGCGGGTATTAAATAGATCTAAAAGACTTAAGGCCCCACTGGTGCCATATGTTTCTTTGAGTTGATGGAGGTTTTGTATCCCAGCTACAATAGAAGCGCCATACTTACGTCCTTCTGCTAAAGCCGTCTTTAAGGAAGGCGCTTTTTTTAAGGCCGGTAGTTCATCTAAGATAAACCAAATGTTTTCAATATCGTCGTTAGGGTCTTTCGTCATCAAAGCACTTAATGCCACATCTAGCCAAGCGGTTAACAAAGGACGCATGGTCTCTCTCATATCAGGCTGTGCCGTTAAGAAAAGCCACTGTCCTATATGGTCTTTATTTAAGACCCATTCCTTTAAAGAAACAGAAGGCCATTTATCTTTTAAATACTGAAAGCAATGGACCTTATTATTGATGCTAGCCCTAATGGACTGTGCGGTCTTATCCGCATCTTTAGATGTTAAGGAGGCAACGGATGTCCCTTGAAAGAAGTTTGCATAAGCCTCGGGTGTATCCTTGGTTAATACCTGAATCAGTTCTTCCATGGAGTCTGTTTGTTTAAACCCTTCTGCCAGTACTTTGGCGGCGCTTTGTTCCCAGAAAGCGTCATGGTGATTGGGTTCTCCTACAAAGGAAGATGCCATGGCATCAAACTCCCAAGGGTTTTTAAGGTCCATCCAGGGCGTCCAATGATGGGATCTTTGATCAAAGGGGTTTAAAATAATATCCCTTAGTGGGTCATAATAAGCGGATACAAAGGTGCCGTTTAAATCCACTACAATGGCTTTTTCACCACGCTCTCTGATTTGTGGTAAGAGTTCGTGCAACAGATTGGTTTTACCCGCCCCTGTGGTGCCCGTAAGGAGGATATGCTGTCTTTCTGATCCTTTGGCCAAAGGTAATCCTCCAATCTTAATAGAAGATGCTTTACCTTGTTTTTTAAGCATCCGGGTTAGGTCTTTAGGCGTTAACATATCCCCACCACGGACCTTTTTCTTTTGCAGATGTTTACGTCCCCTTATCACAAAGAAGATGTATGTGCCGATAAACCCAGCCCCAAAGAATATAATCCCTTGCATTAAAGCAGGTCCCGTAAACCAGTTATAAAGTTGCATCCAATGTATCCCAGGGGCATTTTTCCAAAACCATGCTTCATATGAGACTGCTGTGACCAATCTGTCATCCACAGATAAGCCAATTTCCATGGGATGGTAAAACCATTCCCCAATCCCCAGCTTTACATAACACCAGATGTACATGCCTAAATAATACAAGTCCTTGCACGTAAACTGAATGACCCAAAAGACCTCCATGAGTAACAATTCAAGCACACAAAATAAGCCCACCCAAGATGCGGCTTTGGTACCTTGCCCCATCATCCGGATGGTATGTAAAAATATCTGTGAGCCTCTTGTGAAGGCACTCATGGCGCTTTGTTGCATATCGTTATCCTTGCTGTAGTTTGGTTAATTCATCACGGGTAAGGCCGGTTGCGGTCAATATTGTCTTTGGGTCAACACCTTGAGCCAGTAATGATTTGGCGATAGAATAAGCCTTATCCTTAGCCCCCTGTTCAATGCCCCTTTTCATTTGGGCATCCATGACGGCATTATTATCGCGCCATCTTTTGATTTCATGGTCATAGTTCATGAGTTCTTGTTCTGTCCAATGGAAGCGATTGAGCTCTTCGTAGGCATGACAGATGGCTTTATCTTCTTTAAAGATTGCTTTCAGGTCTTCTTCAGGGGTGTTCTCTGCATGCTTAAAATAATAGGCCCACTTCTCTATCATGGTTTTAAGCTCATGCTTTTTAAGTGTAAACTTAGGCAGTTCTAAAAAGGTAAAGGAAAAGTCCTTTAGATCATTTTCGTACGTGTCTTTATCCATCATGACATGGTCCGACTTATAGGCCTCTTTTTCTGGAAACATCACAAAGTCTGCGATGGCTAAAAAGACCACTTCTTTCAGATTGGCGTAGTTAGGGTCCCCCCGCTTCATCTCTCCGATGTAAGCCTTGGCGGCATAATACTGTGCCCTTTTGATGAAGCCATCGTGTTCTGCCACTTGCATCTCCACCACATACTTGTTGCCGTCTTCATCTTGGCATAATACATCCACCACGCTTTCTTTCTTGGAGGCAACCTCTGGGTCTTGATGGGTCTTTAAGAAGGTCACATCTTGTATGGGCTTTTTGCCCTTAAACAACAGCATGTCGTTTAAGAACTGAATTAATATATCTTTGTTCTTTTCTGACCCGAATATCCTTTTAAAAGCAATATCGTTCTTTGGGTTTAAAAACTTACCTTCTATCATCTAATCATTCTCCTTTTTATTATGGGCTTTAGTGGTCTTTATTGTCCCAGAGTTAGGGTCTATGGGCAAGTCTGATGGGGGCTTGGATGATGCTTCTTTATCGGTAGATTTGGTCCCCACCTTCCCAAACTTTGGTTGCATGGTGAGAGAAGAATCATCTGCCCTTGATCCCAGTACTTTATCCAGATCTTTGATGGCAGATCCTACGTGGGTGCTCACCCCTTCCCGTGCTTTGTTAATGTCTGCCGTATTGCTGTTTTTGTAACTGGATTTCATGTCTGATCTTTTGCCTGCAACATCCATACTTGTCAGATCTGATGCCTTTTCTTTTAAGTCAGATGATCCTGCTTCTAACGTTTGTTGTTTGCTTTGAATGCCGTCTTTGTGTCCCGACATGGTAAAGCCTGCTTTGTTTTCCATAGACCCAGACATGCCCTTTAAATGAGACGCCCCTGATTTTCTAAAGGCTTCTTGGTCAGGGATGGTTTGTCCCTTTAATCCATCCCCTGCTTCTTGTAAGGCCCCTTTATCGATGATTGATGTAAATGTGCCTTCTGGCTGATGAAAGTATTTCTCCATGGCACGTCCCCGATAATGACGATGATGCTCTGGGTTTTGATCCAAATAATGTAGCGCTTCTTGCTTGGTTTTGCCGGTATCTTGATGCACCAATTGTAGGGCGTCATCTAAGAGGTTGGCCTGTGTCGATTGATCCATACTTTCTACCTGTTGCTTGGTATGGGAGAGCGACTCTAACGATGACGTCACATCATTTAAAGATTGGGTTAAGGATTTTTGCTCATCTGCATTGGCTCTTACGTTTTGTGCCAGTCTCGATGTTTCGTCATTGGTGGATGTAAATCTGCCTTCTTTGGCAAAGGATTGATATTTCTGTAAAGACTGACGCTCTGATTCTGTTAAGGAGGAGTGGTATTCTTGTGACATATCTTTGGATTGACGCATTTCATCGCTGAATTCTTGGTTCATATGCGCATCCACGGTCCCCCCACTTCCTAAAATCAATAACCCTGCCTGTGTCTTTGCCCCATATCCCCCACTAAACCTGCTGGTGCCTGTTGCCCCTTTGGATTCTGTATCCCGATTGCTTTCTGCAAACTGTATGGCTTTTTCTTGAGCAGAGGATAAGGACTCTTGTTCTTGGGTGCTAAACCCATCGGCAGATGCTTTGCCTTGGCTGACCGCTTCCATCAGATCAAAGGACTGACTGGCCCCTTGGATGAAGCTTTCTGTTAAACCACGACTTAAGTCTTGCCTTTTAGATAACTGCGCACTTTCTTGGGAGGAGAGTTGTTTTGTCATGGCGTCTTTGCCCATCATCTGGAGTTTACCCGATGATTGCTGTTCTTGGACCAAAGAACGCCCGTCTGTGCTTTGCATGGTCAGCATCCCTCCATCTGTTACTCTGGATCCCATGGTAAGAGCTGGTCCCATACTCTGTTGCGCCATCTGTCTGTTTCCAACAGAGATATTGTCCATGTTAATGGTATTATCTACCATTTGATTGCCTAAAGATCCGCCTGCCCCAATGGGGGAGAGTCTCTCTGTTAATCCTGCAAAGGTCTGTACCGATCTTGATAAGACGGCCCAGGCTATCATGGGAACGGTTGCTGATAATAACTGGCAGATGGCATAAAGATTCAGACTTACCTCTCCCAAGGCCCCACCTGATAAAATGCTATTGGGTCCTATTGTTGTTGCCTTGTGGGATAAAAACATCATCCCCACCATATGGATAATCGCCCAAAACAAGGGCCAAGAGTTGACCCATATCATGCCTAAGATCCATGTCTTTAAGACGTCAAATCCCCCTGGCAATAAACACATGGGAAACACTAAAAAGATCATGGCAATTAATACTGCAAACAATACCGTCTGAAGAAGGGGTAAGATCTCTGATGCCATCTCCCCTGCGGTGAGCCAACCAAAAGATTGCTGGAATATTCCCCTTGATGCCTGCATGGAGACAAGTTCTGGATATACCCTGTCAATCCCCAATGATTCTTTCCAGTCATCCAAGCCTTCTCTGTTGGCATTTAAGAGCATGGATTGCTTCATCCATTGATGCACGTCACTCGTTTCTTGGTTTAAGTATTCGAGCGTGTCTTTGGTAATGGCATGAAGGCGTAAATTAAGTTCTTTATCTTTTCCCTTGATCCCTAACCCTAAGGCACTGGAGAGGGTATTTAAGGGACTGCCGGCAAGTAAGTTATCCCGGATGTCTCTTTCTAATAATCCTTGGGCTGCTTTACATGTTTTAAAAGACAAGCTGTGATCTTTGGGGTCCTTGTAATAGATCCCAAAGTTCTCTGCGGGATTATCTTTGGTGAATGCTAAAATATCTTTAGCCGACATGGCGTCTTTCCGTTTGCCTAAAAAGTTCCCCATGATCCAAGGCTTGGTAAAACACTGCTTACAAAAGGCTTTGGTGTTCTCTAGCAATACGGGGTCCTCTATCCGTAAAGATTGAAGTTTTGTCATAACCCTTGCCCCAAATAATACCCCTGTCTTATGAGAGTGCGTATTGCTGACGGGCATCAATGATTCTTCTAACAAATAGGTTGTGGCATAAAATATCTTACTTGCAACAGATGGAAAAAACGCCACCACAAAAGGGACGTGATCCACCTTAATGGGTGCTTGCATGGAAACTTCATCTTTGATCCATACCGTCGCCTTTGGTTGAAATAAGAGGGTTACAATCATCAATGTTGGCATCAACCAACGTTTACCCATGATGCCGACGTTTTCTTTAAAGACGCCCAAAATCATGGCCCAGACACCCCCTATGGTCATGGCAAGGGTTAACATGGGGGTCACATAGGTTTGATCTGTTTGAAAGATCCTGGCAATCCCTTCAAATATCTGGGCCAATACCACCCCGCCACCATAGCTGTGAATCACATAATCCATTGAAACATCCCCATGTTCATCCTCGTGATTTGGCCAACTGATGGGCCTCTAATAGTTTTAAGCGTTTTTCCATATTGTAAGACCTTCCCAGCATTTCTTGGTGTTTGACCACAAGTGTCCGCTCAAGGCTTTCTAGTTGGGTTAAGAAATCTTTGATGTGTTGATCGTTTACTTGCTTGGCCTCCAAACTTTGCAAAGCAGAACGTACTTCTTTGATGGTTTTGCCCATATAATGAAGCAACATGTAGGTTGCAACCAGTTCTGATGATCTGTCGATTAAATGCTCTCCTGATATGGCTTCAAAGGAGATATAATCATACAGTGGAAACGTCCCTTCCAATGACTCAAAGAAGGCAATGTCTTTGTTATCAAAAGCCTGCATACTGACCATCTTAGTGCGTAACTCTTCAATGCGTTTTAAGGCCTTGCCTTGGTAGGATTGTTCAGGTGTGATCTTTACGTTAGAGGCTTGGTCTATTTTAAGACACGGCTCATCTTTGCATGTGTAAATAGACGCATTATCCCCCCCAACAAGATGGGCATTCCATGTGTCTTTGTCTTTAACCAAAGAGTCATAAATCTGCCTTTGCCCGTCCTTCATGACAATGGTGCCTGTTAAAGACATCATGTCTTTAATATCTTTTTCTGGAACGCCCGCTTTGGTCCCTGCTTTAAAGACCAGGTTATAATCCCCCACCAATAGTTCTGGGTCCTTTGTTTGGGCCTCTTTTGATTTTTGGATGGCTTTCTCACGGTTGTTGCAATTATCCCGTGCCTTAAAATAATCCTTGCCCCCAGATCCCCCTTCTAGATCCTTGCAGACGTTTTCGTACATGGCAGAATCTTTAGGAAGGACACTTGCAAACATGGACTGGACCGCTTGGCAGTCTTCCACCCCAAACTCATTTAACTCCATTGCCAAATCACGGAGCTTGGATAAAAGGTTTTCTATCTGTGGGGCAAATGTTTTTAATGCCAACTGAAACGCATAAGATGCCGCTTGGGTGCCTAAGTTCTTTGCCATTTGTACCAATTGCTGACCCCCTATCATGGAAAACGATCCCATGTACATATCGATACCAGAGCATCCCATCTTCAAAGATGGCGGACTTAAAGAAAAGGGCTGGAACGATCCCCGCTTGGTTCTCATGGTAAACCCACCTCCGGAATAATACCCTGCTTGGGCATCTTGGAAACTGCCGGGCATGGTCGCATTGGTCATCATACCTGAGAACACATCTGATAAGTTCCATGCTTGGGTTGCTGTGGGTATTGCAAAATACGCTATCACGTACGCTACCTTCCATATGTGTTTCTGAAAGAGGGTCATGAACTTCCCCTCTTGTCTTTGGGCTGAGATCTATATGCCAACACCGATAAGATATTATCCATCACAGCCTCCGCATCCGTTAAACCACGGGCAACTGGATATATCTCTTTGCCGTCTTTATGGATTAGGTATGTGGTGGGCGTATAGCCTTCCGGGTTATAGGCTCTCAAATACGCTTTGGCTGTGGGGGTGTTTTCTGCCAAAGGATAAGGCCCATAAGTACTTCCTGTGCTTCCGACTGCCAATATTTGCATGGCCGTCTTTTGCTGGAGTTCGTCCAGTATGGGGAGATAATTCTTGCAATACCCACAATGATCCGATATCTCAACAAGCAAGCCCCAGTCCTTTGCAAGTATGTTAAGTTTTTTGGTTTTTACCTCTTTTTTTTGTTCTTGCAGAATCTTGCGGTTTAAGGGATTGGGGTTGTCTTGAGGCTTTAATAAGCCTGCATCCAGTAATGTTGCCAAAAGCCATACCTTGGATACCTCTTCAGATCGTTCAAAGACCACCTTCTGTAACCGTTGGGCGGATATGGCATTATCTAAGGTGGGATGATCCAACACCTTCTGTATGGCTGATTCTAGACGTTTTTTTAATGCATGATTTCGTCCCTCTGGTGTCGATAAATTGGGGAATTGGGATGGAGTGATCACACTTTCTTTTGTGTTGGTTGGAGGTGTTGCCTCGGGCTTGTTGCTTGCCACTTCAGGCACTGCCCCATACCACATAAACCCTTCTGGCGATTTGTCTTTCTCAAGCCCGTAGGCTTCAAGGTCTTGGGCTGAGAATGATAAAAGCAGGATAATCACACAAACATACGCATAAATAAAAGCAAAATAATGATGGGACATTTTTTTGATGGTCCGCAAAAACCTTGCTGATAAAGACTTACAAAAATATGATACGCTAAAACGTACGCACATGATCGCCTCCTGTTTCAGCCTGAGACCTGGTCTGGTCCATCTTGCTTTGTGCAAGAGGCATTTGGTCCTTCATTTGATGGGGGATCTTTTTTAATGCTGATCTATCGATGTTCTTTAACAAATCATCAAACAGTTCGCTTAAATCCATCTTAGAAAAGTCTAGTTTGGAGAGTTCCTCCACACTAAAAGCAGAACAATCAGGATCTTTTGCCGTCCCAAATGATTTGCCCAATTGAGGCCTTCCTTGTTCATGGAAGATGCGGGCAATCTTGGACCCAAAACAACAGTAATTGCTTTTCTTCCGGGTGCAGACGCCTAACACTTTATCAGCACAATACGTCCCCACATAATGGCATTGCTTTTTATCCTTTTGTTTGGCCAAAGCTTTTTCGTCTTCAGAACAAGATGACAAACCACACCCAACACCCCAGCCATCCATGGATGAACAACAATTGGTAAAGTTTAATAAATGGATGGAGCACCCCCTTGTATCCCCTTTAAAGACCTTTGGGGGATTGCCCACCATTTGCTTTTGCATCTCTTGGAATAGGGCAAGGTAGGCAACTGCTTGGTTCATCCCAGTGTTTTTAGGATTACTTGGTTCATGGCATTTGCCGTCCAAACAAAAGATAGAGCTGTCCGATAAACCCGATGACAAGATTTCTTCTTTTTCTTTGCAAAGATAAGATCGTGCCCATTTGAGACACGGCTTGTTTTTGTCCAAACATTTGCTGTCTTTAAGGAGGCATCCTTTGCTTTTAAGGGACCGACAGCCCTCTATGGGTTCAGACCTGCACCGATAGCTGATTTTTTCTTTCCAACAAGGACGTGTGACTTGAATGCCTTTTCCAAAGTCCTTGGTCCCCTTATCCAAACAAAGACGAGCAGTCTCATGGCAACTGTGTCCTTCCACCAATGGTTCATCCCCTGGATTTAAGACCTGCCAGTATTCTTTGCCGTCCCCAATTCTTGCGTCATAAGACACAACAAATCCCCCTTTGATGGGATAAAAATGAGAAAGGGCTTCCGATCCCCAAGGGATATGACGCATGTCCACACGCTCCCCCAATTCCTGAAACAATTGCTTTGGATCCTGCAAACTAACCGTATGGCCTTTCCATCCATAAGGATTGGCTGGCAAGGTATAATACCCCTGATGAAAAGTGACTTTTAAAACCGTTTTGTTGGAAAGCATTTCCTTTGGATACACAAAGGCAAGAGACATCCCTGTCCCTGCTGTTAATCCACTCCCCTCTATCTTAAAATCATGGACTTTGCGCTTGCTTAAATGATCCTGTAGATGATCTAACAAAACCCGATCATCAGGATATCCGCCATTTTCTAAAAACACCCCTTGCCGTAACGTCCAAAAGGTATCCAGTAAAAATAAATGACCCCTTTTATCCGTCATGGTCCATAAAATATCATCCTGATATGTCTTCATGGGAGGTAATTCATAGACCAATTGACGCATCAAATCCACATCAAAGGTCACCCCTTCTTGACAGGTGTAGGCAACCTCCTTTTCGATTGTCTCTGACCTACTGACCATTTTCCCGCCGGTTTGTTTTAAAGGGTCAGATTCTATTGCCATTGACCCCTTGATAAACGCATCATCTGGGTTAATCTGATGCTCTTCCCGTGCGTTAATGGCATTCTTCTGGCTTGTGTAAAGCAATTCACCAGGACCAGATTTATCAGCTAAAGCATCCCCGCCGTTTCCTGATAATGTGGTATCATTCAGATTGGCTAAACCAGACGTATCCCCATCCCGTTTTAAAAAGCCATCATCTAAAGATGAAGGATCGCCCAGCTTCATGCCAGCCTCTCCCATCTTTACCCCTTGCCTATAGTCCTCTTTCATTGCTATGGTACAAAGTGACCCAAGGAGGATGACACCCGACAGGGTGACACCCATCATTAGCCTATCCAATCTAATGGTGCATTTCAGCATTGTAACTCTCATCCGCCTTGGTGCTCCATTGTTAAACTCCTTGCTGTTTCAAGGGGTATGTTTCCAACCACCTTTCTTGAAACAGCATCCCTTATCCCAACAATGGTTGGCACACGGGTGACCCCATATTCGTCAAATAATTCTGGGTTAATGTCGTATGTGATCTCAAGACGCTTGGCCTCCTTTTGCGTTGCCACAAAAGAGTCATCCTTTAACCCCCGCATGACTAACGTGGCACCACTTTTCTTTGCTTGTTGATGATAGGTTTTTAACACCCCATCCGGCATGCTATGAGATACAAAGATCAACATCTGCTCTTGGGCATATGTATTGCTTAAGGTCATGGCAAGACAGGTCATGGTTAGGATTGCTGGGATAAAGTTTCTCATAGCAAACAACAATCCCTTTTACGCCAAAGAAGATACGCAAAGTCCTCGCCCTTAATCGGAAACTCTCTCCCTGATTGCCACAATACTTCCGTTTGACCAATCCGCTTGCATCCCAAGATTTCTGGAATGGGATAGGTCATTTGATACCGATACTGGCTCTTCTTAATAATAGGCAAAGGATACTTGCCGCATAGGCCCTTATTGCCATAATAACCCCATGCCAAAAGCTCCCGGTGAAGTTTGGCAATCATACGTCCCACCAACAAGGAAGAGCCTTGTACGCCCCCATTCTGTGCGCCTACGTTCCCTGTATAGGGATATATAGCCAAAACGTTATAAAATGATTATATTATAGGGTATCATAAAAAAAGGTAGGGGATGATGTATTCACTAGATTTTCGGATGAAAGTATTGGAAATGAAAAAACAAGATAAATTAAGTTTTATGAGTGTAGCAAAGCGTTTTGGCGTGGGTGTGGCAAGTGTATTTAGATGGTCAAAAGAGACAACACCAAAGTTGACTCGGAATAAACCCGCTACTAAAATAGATATGGAAGCATTAAAAGAAGACATAAAGAAACATCCAGACGCTTACCAATATGAGAGAGCCGAAAGGTTTAGAGTGAGCCAGAACGCCATATGGCAGGCTATCAGGCGACTTGACGTGACCTATAAAAAAACCCTCTATCATCCGAAAGCGGATCCAGAAAAGCGTTCTACGTTTTGCCAACAAATTAAGGACTATGAACAGCAAGGGTATAGCTTAGTATACGTGGATGAGAGCGGTTTTTCCAAGAGCCAGCCTCGGACCCATGGATATGCTTTGAAAGGCAAACGCTGTTATGGCAAACACAATTGGGGGGAGAAAGGCAGAACCAATGTGATAGGTGCCCTCTTAACAGGTGTCTTGCTCACTTTGTCCTTGTTTGACACCAACATCAATAAAGAGATCTTTACTGCTTGGATCCTACAAGATCTTCTGCCTAAATTACCCGCTGCTAGTGTGGTGATTTTAGATAACGCAGCTTTCCATAAAAATGCGCTCATCAAAAAAGCCTTGGAACAAGCTGGCCATATTCTCTTGTTTTTGCCCCCTTATTCTCCTGATCTCAATAAAATTGAGCATAAATGGGCACAAGCTAAGTCCAATCGTAGAAAAACTCAACTGCCTATTCCTGAGCTCTTTGCCCCTTCTGAAATATAATCACTTTATAACGATTTAGCTATAAACTTCCCTGACAGCCTGAACACCAGAAAAACAAATCATTGGCAAGACCCACACTTGCGGTTAAACAGTCCGCTACACACGCCCCTTGGGCGATGCTGTTTCCAAATAAAATGGCTTCAGGATTTAAAATGGCACTCTTGGTATCATCATTCCAAAAAGGATCAAACTCTGTAAGGTAGGCAACATCCACAGAGACCATCTCTAAACAGAGAAAATCCATCAATAACTCCAACCAGTAAATCACCGGATAAATGTACCAATGCACATGGTAAAAGCTGTTGCCGTCTTGATCATCTTTTGTGCCTCCTTGCGGGGATGTGCCCAATGGAATGCCTCCCAAAGACACCATACATAAAGGCGATTTGGTCACATCAATCAGGCGGGCTGGTTCCCAAAAGGATATGGGTATCCCTGGTACAGGGAGAGGTATCCCCGGTCTTTTACAAAAGCATATGGAAAGGTTGCTCGCATTTGGCGTATCTGGTGCCTCTGATGATACCACCTCTATCCCTGCAATCTTGATGGGAAACAAGCATTTCCAGCAAACGTCCGTTACAGGATTGGTCATCCTTCCCGTGCATCCAATTCCCCCTTGACAACATAGGGGGATCATCAGGTATAAAAAAATATAGGCATAAAACACTGTTTTTTTCATTTTTGACTTAAGTCGTAAAAAGAGCGGATCTTCCGCTCTTTTTTCTTTTGAGCTTTGATCGTTTTATGGTCTGCCTTTTGTTGCAACAAATCTGCAATCTTGGCTTTAGCCTCATCGGATAAAGCAGACCCTAGCGTGGTATTAATTTTTAGCTTCTGCTCCATATTAGATTTGTCTGTCATAGCCCTATCTCCTCTATCTTTAACTGCTTGCCTTCTTGGGTAATCCTGCAAGGCACCTGCCTGATACCAAAACGTCTGGTAATAGCCCCTCCTTGGTCAAAGTAAAACCAACGACCCTGTTGATCTGATAAATCCAAGGGTTTTCCAGAAATCAGAACGATCTTACCCTCTTGGGACAACGCCCAGGTGATCTGCTCTTGATCTGTGCCGTCAATTAAGAGTAATGGCTCTCCCCAAGAGACATAATCCAATGGGTTAACGGTTGTGCCTTCTTTTACAATCACTTCACCCTTTGGTCCTTTAATCGCCTCTTTTTGCGTATAGCTGGGATCAAATAAATAAGTGCGGGGTTTCTCTGTTTTGTGTATGCCTAAAACAGGTTTGGGGTTTTGAAGGGTTTCTTTAACGCGTCCCACAAACTTATCCTGCAACTCCTTGATCTTGCCTGATGCCTCTGCTTCCCGTAACCGCTCATGGATTACCTCCAAAAGGGAGCGTTCTTGTATCGCCCACGTATGGCCATGAATGCCTAGATCTTCTACGGGTTTGGATATGGCATTTTCTGCTAACAAAAAAAGACTCATCACTACCCACCTCATCCAAATAAAATCCGCCATAAAATAGGGAGCACATAACAAAGCGTGATCAACAAAGGTAGGCCACCACAACAGATCATGCCGATTAAATATCTCCTAAACTCTGGCTCCTTTATGCTTCCACCAAAGAGCTTCTCCCCATACATGTTCTTGCTCTTAAGCAAATAGCCTTTGTACATTCCTATAAATCCCATATACATAAGAAAGTACAAAAACATCATCCCGTAATGCTGGTAGAGCCCCAGCACTAAAACAGCAGGCAAGATGACGTTGATCAAAAATACCCCAAACAAAAAGAGCTTCTTTTTATGCTCGCCCAGCATCATCTCTTGGGCATCCTCCAACTTGCCCTTGTCCTTTAAATGCTGCTTCATAATCCCACTCAATACGGTGTCGTCATCTTGGTGCATCATTTACTCCTTTCTGTTGTCTTGTGGTATGTAAGGCTGTTGTATTTTGCCACTTGGGTCATGTGGTAAAAACTCGTAAATGCAAGGCTGGTTAAAAGCACCATAATGGGCAGTTTCTTCAAACCCTTCAGGTATCCCATGTCCAGTAAAAATGACAGCACTTGCGAAATTACAAACCCTAACAATCCCAATAAAGACTTTCCCCTAAAATGATCTTGTGTGCTCATGGCATAAGCCAGCACTAAGGTATACAAACCAATCCCGATATATAAAATCATGGTACGCTTGTCTTCAAACCGATACTTAACTGGTTTTTCCATCACTTTCTCCTTTCCTTTAAAACGTCATTAACCGCATCTTCTATACTCATCCCCCGACGGGTGCGTTCTTCCAATGCTTGATAGTCTTCCGCATTGGTGCTTGTTAAAAGCAACGTAAAGGGATCTAACATCAACCTTCCGGTCACGCCTTTCACATCAGGCCCAAAGAGGGCCACTTCACTATACTGGGGTGGCGCTGAATGGATGGATTGCATATAGCTTAAATGCCACTCATCCTTTACAAATGATGCAAGCTTTGTGTTCGCCCTCATGGCAACCAAACTCTCTGGGTTTTGTTTTAAGATAGCCTTCCACGAGGCATTCTCGAAGGCTTTTTCGGAAGCGGGGGATTCTTCTCTGAAGTAATCCGTTAACTGTTGGGTTGCTAACGTAATGGACCCTTTATACTTCCTTGCAATACGCCCCATCTCTTCAATGAAGGCCCCCGATGACTTTCCTTGTAATAACTTCCACGCTTCATCTATCATGATCAAAAAGGGATACTTTCTGTCTCCTTTGACCATAGACTGGTTGATTTGCACAATCATCATCTGTACAACAACGCTCAAGAGGGCAGGTACGTTCCTTAAATGGTCCGTTTCTATCACCACAATCTGGCTTTTAAGAGAAACACCCGCCTTGCCCTTAAAAAACGCCCCATAGATTCCTTGGTCTGTAAACGGAAACAACATGTTCCCTAAGTCCTTGGCGTAATCTTCTTCTTGGGATAACAACCAGTTTGCAATATCTGTAATCTCTGTCTTTTGACCCTTCTTCTGCCAGGTCTGACGTAATGCTTTTTGAAGGATGGCATTTTGTAGATCATCTGTTCCTTTTAAAGGGGCCGCCATGGTGGATAAAACACTGCTGATGCCAGATAACGCATCTTCCCTTGCCTCAAAGTCCTCTGGGTCTTCGGATACTTCAGAAAAAGGATTTAACGACAAGGGGTTTTTGAGGTCAAACTCAATGTAGGTGCCTCCTAATATCTGACACGTACGCTTAAACGAACGTCCATAATCCAAAACAAAGACTTTGCCTTTAACACCTAAAACGGTCAGCATCAACTCTTGCATAAAGACGGATTTACCAGACCCCGGTACCCCTGCAATACAAAGGTTAAAGTTCTCATTGGATTGGGGCTGGGTGCCTTCTTTTGGAATCAACACAGGTCCAAAGGGTGACCAATACATGATCTGTCCCCGTCTTCCCTTTAAAAGCATCCCGGGGGACCGCACATCCCCTTTCCATTCCCCTACAATGGGAAGCAAGGCCTTGGCCTCGCCTGATACCGTTTTAATGCCTCTCCCGATAGACGCCAGATCTGGCCCTAAGCCTTTGACCTTGGTCCGGATCCACCCCTTTTGAGCTTCCACCAAGTGCATAGGCAGTTGACTCATGAAGACGGCCAAATGATCATTCTGGGCAGGCACAAAGTGAAAACCACTCCGTCTCATTTGCGATGCGTATGTATAAGAACTTTCTTTAATGCGATCTGGCGTGTCCTTAAAAGAGATGGACTGGATTAAGTGAATCACTCTATCTCCCAGCTGGATGGCTTTATTGACAGAGTCCAAGTCCTCGTATTCTGCCTCCAGGTTCCCCATCAGCTTGCCCATGCCAGACTTTTGGTTCTTCAAGCACGCTTCCCTTTTAGAAAATGCCGACAGCTTTTCCTTGCCTTGTTTAGGGGATACGGTGATACCAAAGGACACCATAAAATCAGATAATATCTGCTCACCCCGCTTCATTTCATTCCCGATAAACAAATCCATCAAGGCAAGTTTCCACGAAGGGGGGCGTTTCACCACTTCCAAGCATTGTATAATCTTTGGCTCCTTATGGGGATGGGTGATCTCTACCCCATCTTCTTCTACATGGATGGTGACCCCTGGCGTGATGATTTGCTCAGACAACAGCTCCAAGGGGTTGTGTCCTGGCTGCTCTGCTGATCCTCCTTGAAACCAAGGGCGTAGATGGGAAAGCAAACGATCCGCACCTAAAACCCAGCTTTCCATACCGATGGCACGGAGCGTGCTTTGTAACACCTCTCGTCTTTTTACCATTTGTTGCACGAGATCTTCGTTTATATGGGGTGTAGGGACACTTAAAGAAAACAAGCACGTCATGTCTTTAATGGTGCCTTCTGCCGTGGCCTTGTTAGATAAAAAGTCAGCACGCTTCTTCGCTAACGCTTCAAAGACAGGGCCTTTACGTGCTTCCTTCCAACGGGAAAGATAGGCATCTATGTTGGATGATCCTAACATGCTTACCTGAAAACTTGCCCCTTCCGGCACCGTCTCCGGGTCTTTTAAAAACTCTGCCATCTCCCCTTGGGCCGTTAAGTCTGTCCCCACCAAGGGCCATCCTTCCAACACAAAGCCTATGGACCCACGGTTTAAAAACATCCTTGATGCTGGGTCATAGCTCTCATACACAAAATGGGGCGATAATCGCTCTCTCCTGAAATCTTTATGGATGGGTGCTAGCATTTTTTAACCCCCTGCACACGCTTTGCCATGTAAAAAGGAAGAACAACAGGCTTTAACTTTCTTTTGCTTATTCCTGGACCGTTTCTGGGGATTTTTGCTGGTGTTTATGCGTAAGGTTCTTTCCTCTTCATAGCGTGGAGGGGCGTAAGTGCCTTGGTCCGCTTTGATATTCGTTTGATACAACGATTGACACTGATCCCCTTCTGGCACGGGACAATCAAAGTCGCTCTTATAAGGCCATAGGGCGCAACCACTTAAATTCAACACAAGAAAAAGATGGATAATGGGTTTGATCATGATCTCTCCTTACATGCTTCCCATACCATTATGGCCAAGACCATTATTGGCAAGGGTGTTTTGGGATATACCTTTGGTGGCAAAGTCTTCTGCTTGCTTTAATCCACTTTTGGCAAGTGCTTGTTGCTCTTGGATGGTCATTTGAGATGTTTCTTTTACCTGAGCCTTGATCCCATCTAAGGAAGGCGCATCTTCTATCTGGAACCCCCGCTTAAAGACAACGTCCACTTGTCGTCCTGCTCCAATCAGAATCACAGGGTTCATCTGCTCTGCTCTTTTGATGGCATCATCTGCGAGCTTTGTTAAAGCAGATCCAATACCACTTGCGCCACCCGCTTTTAAAGCGTCCGTTCCTTTTAACGCATGGGATGCCCCTGATATGGGAGATGCCGGAAACGTACTTGCCTGTGCTTGGTTTTGGAAAAAGCCAGCTATTCCTCCCAATATCCCATTTAAGATTGCCATACGGGCAACGTCAGACGCCTTATCCACCACCTCTCCCTTAAGCCCAGGACGCCCGTCTTCCCCAATCACCCAGCCTTCTAAAGGGCGTTCGATGATCTGATCTTTTGTATCCGTTAAAGACACACTTTCTAACCGGCATAAAGCACGCTCTGATGCCAACACGCCATAACAAGATCCTATAATGACAGCATCCTTAATGGCCTCCGTCCTGTATCCTTTAGAGAAGATCCCATGGTCCACCAATCGCATTAAAATGGGTTGGGGCGCGCTTTGAGATTCTGTCCCCGTTTCTGCCACCACACCTGTCAGCAAAACAGCCCTTGCAAAAGACCCTGATGCCACATACTTCTCAGGCGTCTTGGTAGGCAACCTGCTCTTTAAGGCGGTGTTATGTAAATATCCAAGCGCCGGCTTGGGATGCTCTTTGATGGCTGGTTTTGGCTTGGTGGATGGGGTTGGTTCCTGGGGCGCATCTAAAGAAGACTCCACAATACGCACCGTTGGGATG
>NW_026262909.1:0-30776 GCF_025434085.1 Hippocampus zosterae | reverse complement strand
AAGAGATCCTCCAACAATGGTCAATTTTTTAACTTTTTGTTAGCTGACCAACTTGTTGACCTTCTCAATGTCCTCGGGGTTACGGATCGAAATCTGGCCGTTAGCGAACGGCGGCAGCTTGGGAGAGCAGCCAGTCGCCAGCAACACCTTGTCGTATTTGACGGCCCCGCTCTCCCCTTTGACCTCCTTCTTCGTGAAATCGATGTCATTGACCTTCTCGCCAGCTTGACGTCGATCTTGTAGGTCTGGAAAAAGCTGGCATCCCTGATTTTGGTGCCCTCGGCGGTGGCCTTTACGTTCTTGCTCAGCATTGTCCGATCATAAGGAAGGTGCTTTTCTGCACTGAGGATTGTGATCTTCCCTGCGAAACCGCCTGCCGGAGGGTCTCAGCAGCAGATAGCCCGGCGGGCCCTCACCCACGATCACGAAATGTTCTTCTGTGAGATTTTCTGGAATTTTGGCAAAATTTTTATTTTTGTTGAGCGGTCCTTCGGCACCTTGATAACCAGCTTGTCCCCATTCTGGACGATCTCGTACTTCTCGAGACCATCGAAAACAGGCCCCTGCTCGGCCCTACCCGACTTGACCGAGAAGACAGCACCGTGCCAGTCACAGGTAACCTTATCCCCGTACATCAACATCTTGCCCAGGGGCGCCCCAAAGTGTGCGCACTTGTTCTGCACGCAGTAGTACTTGCCGTCGATCTTGGCCACCAGCACCGCGTCATCCTCCTTCTCTCCGACCTGAATTTCCTTCATCTGCCCGTCGACCAGGTCGGCAGGGATCTCCTTCACGATCAATTGTTCATCCTGTAAGGTCTTGTTGTAGTTGTAGGTGAAGAGCGCCACCCCAGTGGCGGCGAGCATGCCTGAGGCCTTGAAGAACTTGCTCCATGGATGGGGGCCGATGGCGGGGGCGGTGGGGCGCCGAGAGGCCTGCTGGCAGAAGAACCGGAGAGTCTGGCGTATCATATCTTTGCAATGATTATTGAGGGGTCATTTTTTGATGATTTCGGGCTTGAAATCAGCCTGCACGTATCGCCGTAGGAGTTCCGAGTAGTCCGCGTGCCGGCCCGTCATCGTGAATCCCCAGTGGCTCTTGACCTGCCTGCACATGTTCAGGTCCAGCTCGGTCACCAGCACCCGTCCTGCACCCTGGACAGCCCGTAGGTGCGGCTGCCGTCCGGGGCGGCGATATAGCTGGTCCCGTAGAACTGCCCGAACTCGTGCTTGGACTGCTTACCATCCCCGCTGGTAAACGGATTGGGGTAACGCTAGGTCCCTACCCGGTTGATGGCCACAGTGAAATAGTGGTTGGCCACTGCGGCACAGCGAGCCTCGATGGGCACAAGGTCTCGCTCTGGCCGTCGACCGTAGCAGAGGGGTTGAAGACGATTTCCGCGCCGTTGAGGCCGTAGGCCATCCAGCACAGAGGATGGTGGCGGCCATAGCAGATGTTGATAGCGACCCTGCCGTAGCTGGTCTCAAAGACTCTAAAGCCAGTCTGCCCTTCCATGTAGTAGGTGCTCTCGTTGAAGTCGCCCACCCTGGGGATGTGGTTCTTGTGCTGCTTGCCGATCACCTCGCCCTTGTCAATCACCAGCGCGCTGTTGTTGTAGACCTAGGTGACCTAGTCCAGCTCGAGGATCGGCGAGATGATCACGATGTTGTGCCGGCGGGACAGCTACTTCAGCATCTGCGTGGACTCGCCCTCCACTGGCTCGGCGAACTCCAGCCACGGTACTTCTACCGCGTGCACAGGAAGAACGGTGAGTTCCAGATTTCTTGCAGCCCGACGATGTTGGCCCCCAGGCTGACAGCCCCTTCAATAAGCTCTGAGATGCGCTGCATCAAGGCCTGCTTCTGAGCCTTGACCGGCTCGCTGGGCGGCAGGACGATCTTGTTCTGGATGGCCGCCACCTTGACCCACCTGGCGCCCTGGTTTGCTACTCCACCAGGTTGCCGATCTTGAACTGCCGAATTTCATAGTCCTTTTACCTGGCCTTGTCCTGGATCGCCTGGCTGACCGCCACCTCACTGCACCTGCTGCCATACAGCATCCGGTCCAGGTCTTTGCGCTCGCTCTCGGGGATGTATTTGTTGAGGATGGCCTCCACACTGTGTGTTTGGCTGCCGACCTTTGTGACTGTGTTGGTATTGATGTGGGTGGGGGCAGTGGGCTGGCTTTACTGAGAGTTTTAACGTGGCATGTCTGACCGGTCAACTTTGTAGCGCCGGAAGTCATTGGCCTGGTCCAGTGCCTTGACCCGTTCAAATGCGAACCCGAATGGCTGCCTGCCTACGAACTTGCCGGATCCCGGACTGCTTTTAATTTGCGACCCATCCAGGCGATTTTCCCCTTTGAAAAAGTGTAGGCTGCTTTGCCAAAGACAGTCTGTCCTTAAAAGACATTAAAGTCCACTTTTGATGATGCGTTTTGTAAGAGATCGTCCTCTTGACCTCAGGGTCCAGACTACTAGGTCAGCATCTGAGCCAATCGCGATTTAGCCTTTCTTGGGGTACAGGTTGAAAATCTTGGCAGCTTTGGTTGCTACTGCCTCCACAAACTGGCTAGGCGAAAGCAGGCCTGTCTTGACTCCCCTAGTCCAAACCACCGACAGCCTGTCTTCGAGGCCGTTAACTCCATTCGGGATTTTGCTAAAGTCGTTCAGCCCCATGCGCTTTTGCTCTGTGCAGAAGGTGCAGTTGTCAGTGCCCACGACTTCGAGCACGCCAGCCTGCAGCATCTTCATGAGGTATTTTTTGACAGTGCGGTCAGGACCCAGCGGCGGGGACATCACATACCTGGCAGCGACATCCCAGTCCCTGTGCCAAAGCTTGGCCCCGTCCGTGCCGAGGGCCGCGGCCAGGGTCTCTGCGAAGAGGACATTGCCTTTTTGCTTGGCCCTCGAGACTGCGTCTGCTGCCTCCTTGCTCATGACGTGCACGATGTAGAGGGGGTTATTGATGGTCTACGCAATAGCGATGATGCGCTGCACTGCGTCAGCCTCGACATAGGGCGGTCTTGAGAGGTAATGCCCTTCTGGGCCGGTGACCCCTGCCTCCAGTACCTTTTTGGTACGGTACTCGACCAGCTCCCCGTTTTCGGCATGCACCAGACACACTGCTCCCAGCTCTTTGGCCCTTTCGAAGGCCTTGAAAACGAACTCCTCTTCCAGCATTAGTGCGTTTTTGTAGGCCATGAAGAATTTGAAGGACTGCACCCCGTTCCTCACGAGATCAGCCATTTCCCGGTGGACCTGGTCGTTCCAGTGAGTCAAGGCGCAGTGCAGCGTGTAGTCACAGTGCACCTTCGGATCCGCCCACCCCCGCCACTTTTCGTAGGCCTGGAGGATGACTCTCCCTTCTGCGGGATGACAAAGTCGATAAAGCTTGTGGTGCCCCCCACCACACAAGAGCGAGAACCCGACTCAAAGTCATCGTAGGAGTGGGTGCCCATGAACGGCATCTGCATGTGGGTATGGGTGTCGATGCCGCCAGGAATAATCAACTTTCCAGAGGCATCGATCACCTCCGCCCCTGCTGAGTTGCATTCTCCGATCGCGGCCACCTGCCCGTCTCGGACCAGCAGGTCGGCCTTGCGGGAGTGGCTGGCCGTGACGATGGTCCCGTTTCGGATAAGATAAGACGAGAACTGACGAGTCAACAATCTTCGGGTGGATATTTTGAGCATTATATCTGTCGTGCGAAATGATATTAAGGGACACATTGGTCAATGACTGTGATGACAAGTTTGTCTTTATAAGGATACGATAGAGTTGTTTTTTTATATAAAGACACATTATCGGGTTACTGATAAGCAATATTTAAGTGATGTTGATAGTGAAAGTGCATGGTAAGAGGTATGATTTGCAGGGGTTTGACCATCCGGGCGGCCAGAACATCCTCCGCCTATGCGAGGCCGAGCCTGACTGCACAGCCTTGTTCGAGTCCTACCACGCCTTCTGCGACATGGAGAAAGTGCGCAAGACCATGGCCCTCTACGAGCTGCAAGATGAAAACCCGACACCCACCCCTCTATTCCAGTTCGACAGTCAGGGCTTCTATCAGAATTGCCGGGATCGAGTCCGCAACTACTTCCAAGCCCAGATAAAATAAAAAAAGGAGTCTGTATCTTTACGAGAGTACATAAAAGCTGGACCTAGCTACCTGCTCACCGTGCTATTCCTTATTGCCGCCTTTGTGCCGCACATTTGTTGTTGTTGGCCTGGCACGATGTGCTGCTCGTGAGGTTGGCCTGCTGCCTGGTCATCGGCCTCTCGATGATGGGTCTGAGTTACAATGTGCTTCACGACGGGTCGCATTTTGGTATCTCGACCTCATGGTGGGTCAACGAATTCCTGGCCAAGGTCAATATGGGGATCATGGTCTGGAACCTCACCCTCTGGTCGTACCACCACTGCATCCGGCACCATCAGTACACCGGCATGGTGGACTACGACCCCGACGTCCGCAACGCCATGCCCTACCTACGCAAGAGCAAGGACATCCCTCGTCGCAAGGAGGAGTTCTCCGCCAGTCATGTCGGCCTCAAGATGGTCCTTTTCAACGTTCTCTTCCCGGGGGCGCACGTAGGTCAGGTACTGATATACCATTTAGTGTGGGCCAGGAAAGGAATGGTCTGGAGGATGAGGCTGCCACGGACCTACTCCGCCTGGGGGTCTGCCGGCCAGTACGCTCTCAGTGCGCTGTTCGTGGCCGCAGAGCTGTGGCTGATGGGGTGGGTGTCGTTCTACCTGGTGCTCGTGGGCATCAACATTGGCTATTTCCTGGGTTCGGCTCCCGACCACGACATGTTTCAAACCCACGAGCTGGCCGCCGGGTTCCGGGAGGGCCTCGACTGGGGTGAGATGCAGGTGCGCCACTCGGCCGATTTCCTGCACTCGCGCGGGTGGTTCTCGCGGCTGATGGGCGGTATCAACTATCAGATTGAGCACCACCTCTTCCCCTCCCTGAGCAACCACCGTCTCCCCGAGATCGCGCCCATCGTCAGCAGACCTGCGCCGAGTTCAACATCCCCTACGTCATGGAGGACTCCCTCCCCGGCGTGCTGGGCAGCCTCGCCAAAACCTACACCACGGTGCATGGTTCAAGCGAGATGACCAGTTGATCTTATTATGATGCTATAAAAAAACACTAGGATAAAGCCCTGAAAGAAAAACTAGCCCTAGGAGATAATCCTGCGAAAGACTGCAGAGGCCTTCGCCTCAATGATGCGCACCCGAGTGGCCTGCCTCAAAGCTGCGCAAACCAAACTGACGCACTAGGGAAAACATCTCGAGAAGAGTGTCGCCAAAGCCATCCGCGTGCGGAAGTTCAAGGAGAAGTGGAAAGAGTAAAAAGTGAGTTGCAGGCCAGCAGGCTGGAACAGGAGGAGGCCCGCCGCAGGGCCATCTTCTTTACACGGATGGCTAGCACCAAGCGCAAAGAGGACCAACTCGACCAGCTTCATGAGCAAAGCGACGTACCTACCAGGAAATCAAGAACGCAAGGGCCGAAAATGAGGCGATGCTCAGATCGCAGCTTCAGTTTGAGCTGTTGGACCGCAGCCGCCAGGTCCGGTCCTACTCGACGCAGGAGCGCGAGAACAAGCAGATGCTCTTCCTGAGGCTGCAGGAAGAAGCCGTCCTCAGACGCAGACGGTACCTTGTCGAAGCGATCGAGGGCGAGTCAGAACGGTGCCAGAAGGCAGGGCCAGGCCTGTTCCAGCTCGAGCAGAAGGAGAAGGCAATATTAAGCCAGCTCTAGCGCAAAGAGCGGTGGAAGAACGCAATCGTGGGCAAAGTCGTGCGCCGCGAGAAAAGACCAACAGCCAGCGCGGCCAATGACCGAATTCGGCGATTAGTGAAAGTGCAACTGCCGGGCCGGACTGGACCGGACCTCGCTGCTCAAAGCAGGAGGTGTAGGGCTGGGGCTGGTGATGGGAATGCAGGTTTTATCCGGCGGTTAAGAGTTGAAGGGCTGCTTTCCAAAGATATTATGTAAAGCGGGGACGATGAGCTATACCGGTACCGGCTAGCTTCACGCGGGCGGAGCACCACAGTTACTGCTGTCTGACAGGAGGCCGCGCAGCACCACCCCCTGCGAGTGCTGCAAGGCCATCCCGCGCTCCACATGAATTACTTTTTCGAGTCGGAAGAGACATACGACAAGGGGCCAGCATAGCCATCCTCTTCGAGTTCATGATCTTCATGGTGGTCTGGATGCTGTTCAAGTTCTTGTTCTCGGACCTGCCCCGCATCACCAACACTGCGCCTCCTCTTGACCCCACCGCCTCCCTCACTGTCTATGAGGTCCTCGCCCGCCGGCAGGAGGGCTACCTGATCAACTACGAGCCCTTCGACCTGGTCACGCTGATCCTACTAATCCTGCTGTCACTGCTGCTGCGCCGGAGGCAGCTGGTCCACCAAGCCCGCTACGACGAGATTGAGATCAAGGAATCTGACTACAACCTGTTCGTCACCGATATCCCTCTCATGTTCGAAGGCATCGGGAGTTGGACACCACCTTGACCAACGAGTTCCAGCGCATGTGTGTCACCCTGGTGCAGGAGGTGGTCAACCGCCCAGAGGGACGGTTCACCTACGCGGAGGAGGGGGTGCGGCAGCTGTACGGGGAGGGGGGCAGCGGACAGATCGTGGCGGGGATCAACGCGGTGTATGACATCAGCCGGATCGAAAACTTCATGGAGATCGAGACCGACCTGGACACAAGATGATCGAGTCGTACAAGGCGGGGGATCTGGACCTGTACCGCGAGCAGCGGGAACTGCTGGACGAGCTGGTGGCCGCGAAGAAGACAGAGATCCGGAAGTTCCAGGAGAGCAACGACATCGGGTCGCAGGTGGGGTACTTCACGGGCAAGGTATTCCTGGCATTCAGCTACGAGAAGTACAAGAACTTCATCCTGGAGCACTACCAGAAGAACCCGACTACTGGGTGTTCCAGGGCTGAGCAAGCTGCGGATGTAGGCAGCGGACAACCCCTCGAGCATAATCTGGGCGAACATGCACTTCACAAAGTCGGAGCTTGCTGGTGCGGTGGGCCATCGCGTCGCTGGCGGGCGCCATGTTCATCTTCTACTCGCTGGTGATAATCTTCTTCCTGTACAAGGCCAAGCACGACTACGGCGAGGCAGGCAGCGACCTGCTCTCGCGCGTGCTGGGGATGGCCGTCACCCTCTTCATCACGCTGACCAACTTCCTGCTCGACGCCATCATCTTCGAGCTGGTCAGCTACATGAAGAGCTACTCCACGCCTACTTCAAGTTCCGGTACGTGGCCTTCTCCTTGCTCGGCAAGTTCGTCAACACCTCTCTCATCGCCCTCGCCATGCAGTACTTCCTCTACCACCTCTACTATGGCCCGGCCGGCCTCTTCGCCTACATGGTCCAGCTGCTCGCAGTCAACGCTGCTATCACTCTCGCCAAGAACATCTTCTACGTGCCCATGGTCAAGCGCCTGGCCTTCCTGACCCTCCAGCGGATGTTCAACGGCGTCGACCCCGTCCAGGCGGGCGAGCTGGGGAGACCGTCGGCGAGTAGCAGTACGTGCACCTGCTGCAGGGCGAGCTCAACCAGCTCTAGGAGTACCCGGTGTTCCCGATCGAGACGATCTACACGTCGACCCTCAACGTGGTCTACTCGGTGATGTTCTACAGCTGGGGCTCGCCCTACCTGTCGCTGATCGCACTGGTGGGGTTCGTGACCGACCAACTGTGCTACCGCTGCACTACGCCCAGCTGAGCTCGGTCAAGCAGATCATCAATCTCGACCTGTCCTGGAGGTCACCATCTACTTCGAGTTCTCGCTGCTGGCCTACACCATCTCGAACTGGATGTTCCCGACGCTGCTGGGCCTGCCCTTCAGCAAGCCGCTGGTGATCGTGCAGCTGTCGCTGGCGGGACTGTACCTGGCCTTCGTGCGGTTCGTGCCCGAGGAAAAGCTGAAGCAGCTGCTCTGCCTGCGCACCGACGACACCAACCTCCGCTACAACCCCAGGGACATGCGCTAGAGCTACGAGCGGTTTAACCCCTCCTACCGCTGAGCCCATTTTATATAAGTGAGATTGCATACAGCCGTTAGGCCCGACCCCGCCCGCCTGCCCCGGGCAGGTCCAAGGCGGCCCCGTTCAAGATAAAGTCACTGGACGAGTATTAGGGTATTATTGTGTTTTACTAAATGTTGATCCTCAAGATCCATGGCCGAAATACAATCTTGAGAGCTTTGACCACCCGGGCGGCAAGGAATCCTCAGGCTCTGCCAGGGGGAGCCTGACTGCACCGCCCTTTTCGAGTCCTACCACGCGTTTTGTGACCGAGCCAGGATCGAAAAGACCATGTCCGTCTACGAGGTCAAGGACCACCCCACAGACCCTCGATGTTCAGCTTCTGCAGTAACGGTTTCTACGAAAAGTGCAAGGCTCGAGTCCGCAGCCACTTCGAAGAAAAGCTCAGCAAATAGGGTAACGCCGTATCCTTGCGGGCCTATGTCAAGGCAGGGCCGGACTACCTGCTGACGGTCCTGTTCTGCCTGGGATGTTCCTGGGCGCACACGGACTGCTGTTCACCTTCGGAGACAACCTCCTTGTGCACCTGGCCAGCTGCTTGCTGATCGGCCTCTCGATCATCTTCCTGAGCTACAACCTGATGCACGACGGGTCGCACTACGCCATCTCGACAGTGCCATGGGTGAACGAAATGGTGGCCAAGCTAAACATGGGCATCCTGATCTGGAACCTGACCCTCTGGTCGTACCACCACTGCATCCGGCACCACCAGTACACGGCATGCTGGAGTACGACCCGACATCCGCAACTCCATGCCCTACCTGCGCAAGAGCAAGGAGATCCCTCGCCGCAAGGAGGAGTTCTCCGCCAGCCACATCGCCTCAAGATGATCCTTTTCAACGTTCTCTTCCGGGGGCCTATGTAGGCCAGATACTTATCTATCAGCTCGTCTGGCCCCAGAAGGGCACCGTCTGGAGGATGAGGCTGCCACGCACCTACTCCGCCTGGGGGTCGATGGCCAGTACGCTCTCAGTGCGCTCTTCGTCGCCGCAGAGTTGTGGCTCATGGGGTGGGTGTCGTTCTACCTGTGCTCGTGGGTATTAACGTTGGCTACTTCCTGGGTTCGGCTCCCGATCACGACATGTTTCCAACCCACGAGCTGGCCGCTGCGTTCCGGAGGGCCTCGACTGGGGTGAAATGCAGGTACGCCACTCGGCCGACTTCCTGCACTCGCGTGGGTGGTTCGCGCGGCTGATGGGCGCATCAACTACCAGATCGAGCACCACCTCTTCCCTCCATCAGCAACCACCATCTCCCCGAGATCGCGCCTATTATCCAGCAGACCTGCGCCGAGTTCGGCATCCCTACGTCATGGAGGACTCCTCTCCGGCGTCCTGGCCAGCCTCGCCAAGACATACGCCACCGTACACGACGCATGACATAAACATGTTTTAATCACTTTCCACTTGCATAAGTCTATTCGGCTGCCAGCACGGTGGCCCTCACCTGCTCCAGCACAGCCTCACAGCGCTGCCTGTCACGCTAGTGCACAGACACTCTGCCTGTAGCACCGATCCTCGGCTTCCCATTTTTCCTGACCAAAATCGTGCTCAATCCGATTTTTAGGCCATATCGAAACGCACTAGCCTTGTAGAGCCCTGCCATAAGAGGCAGCAGAGCAGGCAGCTGGCGGCAGCTGTCCAGCAAGGCGCGAAGGAAGACAGGGTTGACCTGCACAGGCACCCTGGGGGCGGACTGCGTGAAGTACAGCCAGTACAGGTACATCATCCCGTGCAGGGTCAGCTGGTCGGACTGGAAGGCAAACTTGACCAAGATGGTCTCGTAAAGGACTTGGTAGTACTCGGTTTTGTCCTAGCCCTCTAGCAGCAGCGAGTGGATGCCGTCCAGCCCCTCCCGCCGCCAGAACTAGCCGAACTGCTCGGCCGTGGTGATCCCGGCAGCTGCAGGCTGTCCATGACCTGGAGGAGGTCGGCCGCCGCAGTCTCGAACCGGGCGGGGTGCAGGCAGTTCGGGGCCCACTTTCCGAAGTCAAGGAGAGTTATGTCCATGGAATATTGGGTCACACAAACAGGAGGGTCAGCAGCTCGATACCTTCTTTTGTGTGGGTGGGGCACAGCCGGAGCAGCTCGTCGCCATGTTTGTTCAGGAATTGGTGCCAGTTTTTCCGTGGGCCTTTCCTGCGTGCCCCTTCATCAGCTCGATCCACAGGTGCTGGCGGCGGCTGTCCTGGGTTGTCTCTCGATCTGTGCCAGCAGGTACTCAAAGACCAATTGTCCGTCGGAGGAGGCAATTGCATTGATCGACCTCAGCGTCTTCAGCTCATGGCGTTCGAACCGCGAGCTGAGGTAAGCAATAACGCACAGCTCGTTGGCTTGCGGGATGGAAGGCGCCCCCATCTTGGGGCACAGTTCGGCCAGTGCCCTCATGAGTTTGATGCTGGGGTCTATCTCCGTCCGGCCTTCTTGTCCTCGGCCGTCTCCGCCTCCAGAAGACGGGAGATCGTAGTTCGCACGCAAGTGAGCAGTGAAGTGAAGTAGTCTGCCTGCAGGCTGGCTGGCGGCAACTCGGCGATCATAATGAGCAGGGACACGGACTAGGCCCTGGCTCTTGCGCAGGGGGAGGCGGCCAGCAGATGGAATAGGTCGACGTAAACCTTGAATGGCAGCAGAGGGGCCAGGAAGCTGAGCAGGAGAGCCAGCTCGTCCTTGTTCTAGCCAGGACTGGCATCACCAAGGATATCTTCGGTGATGAAACTGCGGAGCAGATCGCCGAGCAAGTCATGCTGGGATGCGGGGTGGTGAGTTTTTTGATAGATCGATGAGAAGATGGCCTCCGCCTTTTTGTCGCCGAGCCTGGCGAGTCTTATCATCAGCTTTGTGAAGCTGCGCATCAGTGGGGGCTCGGGGTAGTGCTAGAGGCTGAAGATAGTCAGCCGAGAGATTTCCAGTGCCAGGTCGATTTCATAGTCGCTGGGGGAGGCCAGACAGGACTGCGCCAGGGTAGCAAAGTCCTCAGGAAGAGGGGCTCCTTGCTGCGGATGAACCTGAAATCATCAAAGTTCAGGTCGTTGATGAACTCCGCCCAGCCTGCGATCTCAGCCTCCTTCGCATCATTCAGGAGAGCGAGATATCGCTTCGCCTGGATCCAGGCTTTGAGCTACCTGGCGCTCTGAGCTTTATTGAGGCAGGCCAGTCTCTGGAGCAGAAGCGCACATACCTCGCGGGCGTGCTTGACCAGCAGTCCTTGCCCGAACAGCAGTGGCGCAACCGCCTCTGTCAGTGTGATCAGCTGCTCGGCAGAGACCTCTGGCAGAGTCTGAAGCATTTTGAGGGTGGTGTTCAACTTCAGCATGGAGGAGGCGTCTTGCTGTCGGAGTAGTGATTGACCAGAGTGGCAGTAGCGGGACGTGAAGGGGCCTGGCCTCGTCTAGGAAATGGCTCCGGATTTCGTGCTGCATGGTGTCAGAATACTCAATCGCCATAGCCGCTGACGCCACTACGGCCGCCAGAAGACCGACCTCATGCCCGAAGGCTGCCACTTCTTTCGGGATCTCCTCACACTTGACCATGACCCGCCTCCTGGTGAAGCACAGCAACGACTCGAACTGGCTCAGGAACTTATGGACCTTGGGCCCTCGTTGGGAGTGAGCACGATTTCGTGGATGACCTGGGTGGGGTCGTTAAGGAAGATGGTGACCGCCTTGTTTTCCAGCCGCAGCTGGATGTTGCGGGCGGGCTGCCGCTCCTCAAGCGACACGCTGGTCATCTGCGAGCCGAGTGCCCCGACCTCTTCGCGGCAGTTGCTGAGAAACCGCTCGACCTTCCTGAGCGCGGGTGCGAACATCTCGGTGAGTTTCTCCTCCTTCCTCGAAAAGCTGGCGAAGCTGATCATCCCTGCCGCGTTGAACAGGAAGAACCCCTCCAGCCGCTGCTGTGAGCAGTTGTGAAGGCCAGGTCATGCAGCCGCTCCGAGGTGAAGGTGACATGCCTTTTCTATCTGGTGATCGAGGCCTGGCCCATCAAGTAGTTGCCTCTGTCTTCGTTGATTGCCGAGAAGGCCACTCTTATTTCCTGGCCCGGACCACCAGCACCAGACTGTTCAGCTCTGCAGTGCGAGGGAAGTTGGCTGACTCTGTGAGATCGATGGCCGTGCTTTTTTGGATGTCGGTCAGACTGGCCTCAAGCTTTATGACTGAAATCACCAGGCCTTGTCCGATCGCCAGCAGGTTGTGGGTCTCACAGTATGCGAGACAGTGGACCGTCCCGCCCCGGGCAGGGCTAACGTCCGCCCCCTCGACAGCAGCACCCGATCGCCCTCCGCCTCCAGCGCCGCCAAGATCAGCTGGCTGCCCGAATCCCCAAAGAAGGCAAAAGGCTTGTTCATATGGCGGATGGCCAAGAACTTCGTGACCGGGCAGGCCATCGACTAATAGGTTCCGATGACCCCTTCCTGCCGGGGGCTGAGGGTGTACTGTTTGACCTGGCCGGCCTCGGTGAGCAGCAGGCACATGCTGCTGTTGGAGGGGTGCCACTGGAAATCAGCGATGGGCTCGTCGAGCCGGTACTGGCTCTTGGTGATGTTGCGGAGGGTGATGTCGACGACGTTGGTCAGGAACATCTGCTTCCCGACGATAGCGATGCGGTTGCTGACCAGCCGGTCGAACCTCAGCCTGGTTACGTCGAAGGACACCCGCTCCTTGATGACCTCGCTTCTGTCGATGTCCCCCATCATCATGAGCATGTTGCGGTGCTCCCGGAGTTCCAGCAGGGAGTGCAACTTCTTCAGGCCCATGAAAAAGACGACCCGGCTCTGAACATAAGCCAGGATGTTCTCGGAGTTTGTGGCGATCAGGTTCTTGCGCAGGCCTCCTGTGTGCAGCAGCTCGTGTCGTATGCTGGAGCCTGCGAACAGATCGCTCTCTATATCCATTCCGATTGAGTCCCGTTCGAACAGGTCGACCTCCTGCCGCCGGCTTTGAAGGCGACCGCGCCCTGCACCTCGAAGAGGCTGTCGAAACTGGCCTCAGGACGGTCATGCTCAGCAAGGCTGGCAGCCAATCTAGGCAGCAAGGCCTAGGCGATGCCACGAGGCAGTAAATCCCTCTCCTCACAGTCGTAAGTAAAGTCCAGCTTGGCAGGCAGCCGGTCCTTAAAGGACTCCATAAACTCCTTGATGCGGTGGCTGCGATCATGCTGGTCTTCTTGATCGAACAGTCCTTGCCCTCCTTGAAACTGGTCTCGTAGTTTTTGTGGGGGTGCTGCTTGACGCAGTGCCCGCACACGAACGCCCCGCAGTCCTTGCAGACCAGCTGTCCGGTGCGCAGACAGGCGCTGGTGCTGCTTTCCACGGCCTTGGCCACCCGCTTCACCAGAGAGGGCTAGCGAGTGACCTTCCCCTTGCCTTCGTTTGCGAGGGCGGAGGCCAGCTCGGCCACCCACGCAGCCACTTCCAGCTGGCTTCCGTTGAGGTCCACAGTCTCGTAGAGCTTGAGCAGCTGGAGCTGAACATCGTTGTCGACCAACTGCCGTTCCCAGACGAACTCGAGCAGCAACAGCAGCTGCTCAGCCGAAGGCGGCCGCGAGGTCATGCAGTTAAAGCACTCGGAGACGACTGCCCGGACGCTGCCCTTCCTGCGCTTCTTCTTTGAGTTGCACATGCTGTCCAGCACCCTGAAGTCCAGCGCCTGCAGGCTCAGGGCCGCCAGCTCTGGCAGTTGCCGCGCCAGCATCGACAGCAGCTTGTCATCTCGATCGCTGTGCTCTTCTAACATCAGGATCACGTCGAAGCACTTCCGAGTCACGACGGGGGTTCGGAACGCGACTTCGAGCAGGGCCGGGATCAGTTTGTCGGAGTGCTGCAGCAGCACCGGCAGCTCGTGCTTCCAGGCCAGCAGGGACGCACCCAGTTCTTCGAAGATGGCGGGGTCGTAGTACATTGGCTGCAGGCGTCGCAGGCCAGGCGCAGCTTGACTTCGGCCTTGTAGGGGTAGTCCTCAGGACAGTACTTCTCAAGGCCAGTGAGCCTGCCGAGCCAGGACAGCTAGCCGGCCAAGTGCAGGAACAGGGACTAGTCGCCCCCCTTGACCATCCGATTCAGTCTGTACAAGGCCGTGTAGCTCTTGTTGTAGATTGCGCTCCGCAGCAGCTGCAGGAAAGTCTCTGCCTGCTGGTCCCTGCGGGTAAGGTAGGAGAAGATGGCGTGCAGGCTGCAGTCCATCGCCCGCAGAGGCATCTAGCGGACGATCATCCGTTCGCAGTTGCACAGAGCTGTCTGGATGGCCGCTTGGGCACTGCCGCTGTCCCAGCCCTCGCGGTACTCCGACTCAAGGCAGAGCAGTCCTGCGCAGAAGAGACGGTCCTCGCGGGCTGACTCGTTCGAGAGCAGCTCGAGTGCAGCTTGCATAGGCCTGTCGAACCGGATCGCAGGGCTGAGGTGGCGGCGAACCGGCAGATCCAGCTCCAGCAGCACCTTATGCAAGCTTTCATCGTTTTCGCCAGCCCGGGCAGCCAGCACATCAATGCAGTCCAGCAGACACCCCAAGAAAGACTGCTCCACAGTTGCCAGCTCCCTCTCGACCAGCCTTGAGTACTCCTCGAAGACGAGGGGCCCAGCGAGACGGGGGAGGGAGTTTATGGCCTGCTTGAAAGCAAGAGCGGGGTAGATCGGGGAGCTCGAGTGCTCTTTGATCTGGTCCAGCAGCCTTCTGAGGAAGAGTAGCCTGGCCTGGTCCTCGACTTGAGCCATCAGCAGTCCTGCGCACAAGGCGGAGGCAATGCACCGGGTCTTGAGCAGTCTGCTGACAGCGCCTGCCTTTGCTCGTCTGAATAATCGGTCTACTGCACTGCCGCAGTCAGCAGGAACGTATAGATCACTGCAGTGTGCTTGAAGCGCCTGCTTTCGAGCACTTCGAGGAGGGCGTCGATCAAATGGGCACGTGCTGCCTTGGCCAGAGAAGGCAGTTCTCTGGCCAGGTGTCCGGCGAGGGCAGCCCTGCCTGCTCGAGGTGCTCGATTGCTTTGGTGGCAAGCAAGCGGGGCCACTCCTCCTGCAGGGACGGGTGGACTAAAGAGGCAGCAGGCCGGTCAGAGCCAGATCAACTTCCCTAAGAACAGCTGGGAGGCCTGCTCGTAGGACTGCAGGTGGATATCGAGGTCGTTGAGCAGCTGCTTGTAATACTTGAGCAGGTCCACTGTGGGCTAATAGGCGCACTCTGACACCGGCCCCTGGGAGATCAGTACCATAGGAAGACTGGTCTCCTTGTACTCTTTGAGAAAGGTGTAGAGGGGCTGCCGGATGGCCTATCCGTGGTTCTTCATGAGCCTGCTGGTGTGCCGCAGCAGGGCCACACTGTCCTCCGCAGTCATCTGAACGACCTCTGCACCTGTTTCTCCAAGAGCCTTAGCACCGCCTCAGTCAGGTCCAGCTCGTGCTCGAGGCGGGGGTTGGCTAGGCAGGACACGGCCAGACAGTTCACCAGCCTGGCCTCCTGCACCCCCAGGGTCATCATGCTGAGCCTCTGGAAGAGGCGGATGAGGGCCCGCTTGCGGATCGCCAGCATGGGCTCGCGAGCCCTGTTGTCACGATAGATCTTCCGGACGAAGATGAGGTGGCGCTTGAGTCCGTGAAGTTTTCGAGAGCCCAACCCAGCTAATTGCCCAGGTTCATTACCGATTATCAAAATGTCCTCCCGCCGCAGCCCCCCGTCACTGCCCGCGCCTCCCCGCTGTTCGTCTCCCGCAGCACCGAAGACTCCCGGCAGCTGGCCTCACGACAGGCCCGCCTGGCTCCCCAGCACACCCGAGTCAAGTTCGGCACCAAGCACGATACTTTTACCAAAGAGATAAACCTATCAGTGTTGTGGCGAGAGATCAGCTTGCAGGCTGGCCGAGAAAAAGCATAGCGAGAGCAGCTGCAGCGATGGATCGGCTGGGCCAAGGAGTTAGTCAATACTGATTCCTTGGTCCCGTTCAGCCCGAGGCTTGGGCCCTACCGCTCCATCCTCAAGGCGATCGGCGCCCTAAATGACACACCCCCTCCGCCCTAGCCCCATCACTTCGAAGAGCTAAGCTTCTAAGAGTGCGAGCTGCCGGCAAGTACCCAGCCCGCGGAAGGGAAGGTGGAGCCAGCCAAGCCGAAGCACCTGCTGGACTGGCTGCTCTGTGAGAAAGAGATTTACACGCCAGAGAATTGCCGGAAGATCAACCAGATCAAGAACGACCTCTTTGCGGCCAGCATGTACGAGGCCGGCGGGGAGCGGATGCAGCCCCGCTCGGCCGCGCAGCAGTTTGACTCGCTGGAAGAGTTCGCGTGGTACTGGATGCAGAGCTGGAGTTCGAGATCGGCTGCATCGAGAAGAGGCGGAAAACCGATCTGCCGTAATTCACACCTTGATGTCGTTGAGGCCCATCTCCTCGTTCTGTTCGAAGCTGCGCTCGTACATCTCCAGGGTCACGTTCATGTCCTTCTCGGGGTGCCGTGGGTTCTGCAGGAAAGAGAAGCCTAGCGGGTCGTCCAGGACCAGCTAGAAGGGTTTACGCCCATCCCGCAGTTCTGTCAGGTCGGATAACAGTTGCTTCATGCGGACCGCGTAGCCCTCGTCGCTGTCGACGAAGGAGTTCATTTCTGAAAGGTGATCGTACACCTTCTCGATAAGTCCTTCCACAGTCGTGTACACTCCGCCCAGGGTGCCGTAGGTCAGCTCCAGGTCCAGCTCTGGAATCTTCACTCCGCAGGTGTCGCTCTTGAACAGTTCGCGTTTGAGGTCCAAGTCGACCGACTCGAGTGAGGTTCGGAGGGTGATCTTGCGACCCTAGGGGGGCACCTCGCCACTGGTCTTGACCTCCGATGAATGCGCCCCGCAGTAGTCGCAGGTGAAGGCCATCAGAAGCAGATCCTTGAAGTAGGGAACGCTGGTCTGACACATCTTGACATCGCCCTCCAGTCCGCAGGCATGGCAGTTGATCGGGAAGTGCGCTGCCTCGTCCCTCAGCATCCTCGACTCGTCGAAGGGCGCGGTGAAGTCCAGTTTGTGGGCCTGCAGCTGCTTGCTCTCTTCCTGAGCGTTTTCCACGGAGTACCCCATCCGCTCCAACTCCTCGGCAGTGCGGACGAACTGGGTCACTTTCATCAGGGGGTCCGACTTGGGGGCCAGAGGGTTCTTGATGAACGAGTTGCCGCTGGGGTCTCGGATCTGGAGCGTGAACCCGCCCTGCTCGACGGCCTGTTGCACTTTGGCTAGGAAGGCCTCGATCTTGTCATGGCTTTCAGGGTCGATGTGCTTGCGTACCGGTTGGTCCTGACTCAAGTCACTGATGACACTGGTCAGCAGCCCTTCCACCGTAGTGATTTCCCACGCCCGTTCGCAGGAATCTCCAGCTCGAGCTCGGGCACCTTAATAACAGCAAACCCGCTGCGGACCATTTCTCGGTTGACCTCGAGCGCAGTCCTGACGTGGAAGGTGAGTTCGATGCCCTTGCTGGCGAGTGCGCCCCCGAACTGTATTTAGTTGTTGCGGTAGCCGCAGTGGGGACAGGCAAAGGAGGCGAGAATGACCTCGCGGAAGGCAGGGATGGTGGTGAGGAGGAGGGTGGTGGTGCCGTTCTCCTTGCACTCCACGCAGAGGGACTCCACCTCCGTGGGCTGGGCATCGCCCTTGATGTCGCAAAACATATTCTCTTTGCTGGCACTTAATTAATGGACACCCCTTTATTAACCAGTGTCATGCTGGCACTTAATTAATGGACACCCCTTTACTAACCAGTGTCATGCTGGCACTTAATTAATGGACACCCCTTTACTAACCAGTGTCATGCTGGCACTTAATTAATGGACACCCCTTGATTAATCATGGCCAGTGTTATGCTGCCCCATGCCCTGCCCTTCCTCGAGGTGGGGGTGCCGCTCTGGCTGGGCTTGATCCTCCTCCCGGTTATTGTCTACCTGGCTGGCGCCACCGTCTATGTCAACAGCGTCACTGTCGAGTAGGCCAGCCAGCGCCTCCTTGCGAGGTTCGACCCTCTCAAGCTCAAGAAGGACATGATCGAGCATGTCCTGTTCGAACTGCTGGCAGGGCTGCTGGCCTCGTTCGTCTACCTGGGGCTGGCCATCTCCTCGATGTTCCTCTCGCACACCCACACTGCGGAGGCAGTGCTGCTGTCCGCCGAGACAGGGATGGTGCTGGTGATGGGGCTGCTGTTCTACTCGGGGTCCTACCGTGCTCTGACCTCCTCGGAGATAAGTTTGGACTATGTGCTCAAAGACGCGGGGTTTGTTCTGGCAGTGCAGGTAGTCCTGGCGGGATTCCTTCTGGCGGGGGTGAGCGCCTGGAGTCTGCCGGCCACGCTGCTGGGGCTGTACGGGCTGTTCGTGCTGGTGGAGGTGTTCTACGAATCCCTGAGGAACATTGCGGTGGGGCTGCTGGGGTTGCGCGAGGAATACGGCAAAGACCTGCGCGAATAGCTGGAACAGCTGAACACGTACCTGACGGTCGAGGATGTGGCGGACTTCTACAGCGAGCAGAAGTTTGAGGTGGCCTTCCGAGAGGTGGAGGAGAAGGCGCGGCGCATCAAGAATGAGGCCAAGCGAGAGCTGTTCCGCAAGTTCAGCCGGCTGTTCTACATGATCCTGGTGTCGCGGCAGGTTCACGCGGAATACGAGAAGGACCGGCTGGCATCCTTCCACTCCACGCAGTTCGGCAATGGCCAGCGCAAGGACCTGTTCCCCTTTAAGGCCCGCCGCGAGCGCAAGCAGCCTCAGCTGCCCACGCGCGAGCCTGAGCAAGAGCCGGAGCTGAGTCGCGAGGTGCTTACTTTCCAGTTCATGTTCCGCGCGGCGTACTTCCCCCTCCGCTGGCTGGAATGCATCAACCCCGACTTCGCGTTCGTGTTCGGAGTGCTACTCGAAGTTGGGCTGGGCTTCGCGCTGGATCTGCTAGTGGCTCTCTCCTCGAGCGGGCTGCGGCTGAGCCAGGAGTTCGAGGGGGCGCTTATCGGCCTGGTGATGGGCTGCTCGCTGCTGCTGCACGCCAGCATGAAGCACTCGCAGGTGACCTACCTCACCTCCATCCAGCACGCCTTCATGTTCAAGGCCTGCGTGTTGGTCGGCACCGGCTACCTCATCAACAGCCTCACCCAGCCCCACCCCTACCTCACCTCGGGAGTGGCCACGGGCGCCTTCGCCCTGACAGCGGCGGGGGCGGGGGTGACAGGGCTGGCAGCAGTGGGATGGCAATGCGGGTGGTGGGAGATGGTGATGGTGGGGGCCGGGAGTGCGGGGCTGCTGGCAATGCTGGGGATCGGGATCGGACTGTCGCAGTTCTTTTGATTGATGAATTGGCTGAAGGGATGGCTGGGCTATTCCCTGGACACCGACTTCGAGCAGGCCCGGCAGACCGCCCTCAGCCGCGACATCTACCCCCCGCAGGAACGGGCGATCGCCTTCATCCTCGAGACGGTCAAGGGGCGCAACAAGGACGTGCGCCCTCAGATAGCCTTCCAGACCATCCTGCGCAGGATGACCGAAAGTTCCAACCGCGGGTCCTGGGTCTACCTACTCAAGAACCTGGTGGTGCTGGACCGCGTGCTCGAGGAGAAGTGCTTCGTGCAGGATATCAGCGAGCTGGCTGTCAGCAGCCTGGGGCAATACCGCGACCAGGGCTAGCACGCAGGCTTCAGGCCTAGCCTCTTGCTGGCCAAGTACACTCGTCTGCTCAAACTTAAGGCCGAACTGTTTCGCAACAAGACCAGCTCCTACAACGTTGAGCGGCATCTGCGCAGGCAGTTCGTCCTGAGACTGCCTCCTTCTGAGCTCTTTGAGGAGGCCGAGCAGGCCTGTCGCGTGCTGGCTCACTGCCTGACCTTCTCGGAGTGCAGTGCCACAGGGATCACCCGCTTTCCCGTGGTGGAGTACGTCTACCAGCTGGTGCTCTTCACCCTACTGAACCTGTACACAGGCCTACAGCTGGCGATCCACGGGCTGGTGGGCCAGGCCAGCAGCCTGACCCTCTCCGAGGCCCGCCGTCTCAAGTCCTTCTACCCTCAGTTCGTCTTCCTGACCCAGAGTGTTATCTCCTTCCTGTCGTGCCACAAGCACCTGCAGGGCTACGCCTCCATCCCCTTCTCCGAGTTCTACCGGCCGGACAAGGAGCTTGGGAGGCTCATCGAGGGACTCGTCCGTGAGCTGGAGCAGGGTCGGGTCCCACTGCCTCTGTCTGAAGACTGGGTTGTCCGTCCCCTCGAGCCGGAAACTCCTCTAGAGGTGGCGCGCCAGAGCCTGGTCGAGAAGCAGCCAGGCCGGGCCAAGAAACTGGTCTTCAAGGCATCTTTGAGGTCAGAGTTTCCTGCATTTTCAGGGCACACCAACCTCTACAGCCCTGAATTCCAACCTTCGGACTACCGCCAATCCGAAGAGGAATAGCCCCGACGCAAGCGCAGCGGGCACCATGAGCCGAAGGCCCTGCTCGACTTCGACAGCATCGACAGCCGCAGCAACATCGTGGACCCGACCTTCAGCGGGGGGATCAGCTTCCGCGAGTTTCCGCGGCAGGAGGTCAAGTTCCAGAACATCTACTTCAGCAGAGAGGCCGAATTCCACGGGACTTGAAAATAATATGGATATCACCAGTCTTAAGGACGAGTACCTCTCGCGCATCAGCCCTGTGGTTATGGACCTGCCTGATGGCTGCACGGTCCAGGAGTTCTACCGCCGGCGACATGCCTTCACCCCTGCCGCTGTGTTCTTCAACCGGCCCTTCCTGGCCGCGCTGGGGGGCCGCGCTCGCTCGCAGGAGCAGTACGACTGGCTGCTTGACCGCAGGGCCGAGGCTGCCAATCTGATCCAGCAGCTGGCCGACCAGGCCTGACATGAACATGATCTGAGTCACTGCCAGAGCAGCAGCCCCGCGAGGGCCATCACCAACAGCCCTGCCCCGCAGTGGTTTTGGGTCACGCAGGTCGCGTAGTCCTCGAACAGCTGGCTGGACAGCCGGTTCTCGAGTCTGCACTTCCAGCATTCGGCCGGGTAGGGGTCTTTTGTGAGGGTGGAGTTCGAGAAGCACTTGAGCAGATGCTGGCAGAGGTGGTTGTAGGCGAAGACCTTGCCGCAGAGCAGCTGCTGGTCCTCCAGAGGCACGCCGGTGGCAGGCTCGAAGTTGCAGGGCTGCGCGAATGCCGAGCAGAACTCGCTTTCGCAGACCTGAATTTGGGAGAGGGTCTTGCTGCCCCCGAGCACGAGCAAAGTCACGATCAACATTAATGATTCACTCGACCGCAATAACCCGCCGCTGCTGCGCCAGGAACTGAAAGACTCGCTCTAGCTTTTTCTTGTCGATCTTGTTCACCCGCTGCAGCACCGCCCTGCTCAGCACGCCCTGCCGGATGCCCTCGCGTGTCAGCGTCTCCCGCGCTGCGATGTACTGGCCTGGCGACAGCTGGATGCGATCGCAGAACAGCTATTCCTCCTCGGTGAGGTGGGAGTGTCGGTCCGTCATGGTGAGGGGGCCGGGCTTGGTGGCGGCCTTCTTGCGCCGGCGGTCGCCGCAGGTCAGCCTCTGGTCCACGAAGGCCTCGACCTGCGCGAAGCTTGTCATACCTAGCTCCTTGAAATGCGTGAGAAGGCTGATGTAGTGGCGCAGCCTTGCCTGGGTGGCCAGATTGCCAACAGTCTCATCGAAGTTCTGGCGATCGAAGAACCGCGCGAATGGCTTCAGCAATTCGAAGATTTCTTGCTCTTACCAGCTGCGTTTCCGCTCTCTGGTGGCCTGCTTTTGGAAGTCCAGCAGATCGTAGTCCAGCACCAGCCGCTTGCGCTTTTCCCGCTCGTCCAGCCGGTGGTTGTAAGTTTCGAGCATGTCCAGCTTTATCTGCCGGGCCTCGGGGGTATCGTTTTCGTCCATATCCAGCTCGGCCATGAGCAACTCTGCGTCGTTGTCGTATTCCACCTCGAAGTCCCCGCGCAGAGGCATATAGCCCACCAAATCCCGTGCGCTTGATCCGGGGACATCCGTTTTCTCGACTTTGGCCTGGGCGCCGGCCCAAACGTAGCTCTGTCGAGCTGGCTGGGGGATAAAGCGTTTCTCGGAGGGCAGAGGTCCTTGCGGCAGGAAGTCAGGGCTGGCGAGGAACAGCCTATGGAGTGCTCGATGACTTAGGACTCAGACTTGGTGCCGATATGGGCAGCAATCTCGCCCCAATTGGCATACCCGAATCGGCGGATGCCTGCCATGAGGAGCAGCTCCTCCTCGGCTGTCCAGCCGGGCTCGAGCACTTCAAAGTTCATTTTGGAGGCGACCTGATAGGACTCGGGCAAGGGGGTGAGACGGGCAAAGCACGGGGCGCAGAGGAGGTCGGGCGCGAGCAGCTTGGCGTGGCGGGTGATGTCCTTTTCGCAGGCGGAGCACTGGACCTTGTAGTTGGGGGCAGTGACCCGCTCGATGAAGTTGTGCCCGGGCATATAAATTAATGGAAATCCACGACCTGGACCTATTAAGGCGGTTCTAATTTCTATAGGTCATCGGCCAGGGCCTTTACGGCCGCGTCCACCGCGTCCTCGACAAGCCCACCCGCACCCTCCACGCCCTCAAGGAGTTCCTCGACCCCTTCTGTAACCTCACCGACGCCAGGCGCTCCTACCGGGAGGTCTTCTTCCTCAGCAAGCTGCGCCACCCCAACCTCGCTCCTCTCGAGGAGGTCATCTTCTCGGGCGGCCGCCTCTTCTTGCTCTTCGAACTGGCCTGCGCAGATCTCAGCACCGTGGTGCTCTGCTGCAAACTCGAAGACCTGCAATTCAAGTCTTTAGCACACGGGCTGTTCAGTGGCCTGCAATACATCCACTCGAAGGGTGTGGTCCATCGCGATATCAAGCCAGCCAACCTGCTGGTCCACAGCCAGGCCTGCCTCCTCAAGATCTGTGACTTCGGACTAGCCCGCCACCTGTCCTACCTGGACACCGACCTGCCTTGACCTAGTACGTTGCCTCACGGTTCTATCGTCCTCCCGAGCTGCTTCTCAAGCCCGGACCACAGGCTACTTCACTGATATCTGGGCGGCCGGCTGCGTGCTTGCTGAGTTGCTGCTAGGCTACCCTGTGTCCGAGCGGACTCGCCTTTCTAGCAGCTGCAGCTGATCCTCGGGCTTGCGGGCCCAGCTGCGAGCAGGAACTACAACACATCCTCACGCCCCAGACCCTCCGCGTGCTGCACAGCCTGCCCAGGCCTACCGCGCGGGTCTACCACGAGCTCAAAGCTAGAGTCTCTTAGGACATATTTGAAGTTGTCATGGCTTGTCTGAAGATCGACCCTCGTCAGCGCAAGACCGCCGACTCGATTCTAAAGATGGCCTGCTTCGAGGAGGTAAGGTACCTCGATGAGGACAAGGCCGACACTTTCTCCATGCGGGTCGCCCCCTCGTGAGGCCTCTGCCAGCACTATTCCTGAGTACGTCGATCTGATCCAGAAGTACGCAGGAGTGAAGCTAATCACGGTTTCTCCCAGCAGCCTCGAAAGCATCGAGGGTAGCCGCTCTCAGATCAAATCAGCGGGGTCAGTCCGAGAAGACCTGCCCAAATTAGGCTCCAAAAGTCAGGCCACGAAGAGAAGCCAAAGCTTTCGAACCCATCGATCAAGCCGGCACCAAGCTGCAAATCGCGAAGCAAATAGGCTTCGAGTCACAGCAGGCAGAGCCGGGCGAAGAGCAAGAAAGCAGCCAGCAGGCCAGCTAAGGAGTGCAAGCCCCCTCTGCTGAAACTCTCGGGCGGCCAGAAAAAGGGGCTCCGGAAGGTGCCAAAATCAAGGATTTGAATAATGAATATAATCATTAAAAGATTTGCTTCGGATTTCACCAGTAAGCTGGCCCGAAGGCAGATGGCTTTCAACCAGTCCCTGGCCCTGGAACAAATCTTTCCCAGGGGCTCCGCCAGCCAGATGCAATTCACCGACCGCTGTCAGTAATCCTTGGTAAAAAGCAATCACTGCGCCGATCTGGGACCCTCATCGACCGTGGTGGCAAGCGACTGCGGCCGATCCTGTTACACGTCATCGGCGATCTGCAAGGATATCCTGAGAAGGCGGAGATCGACAAAGTGGCGGCCTGCTGTGAGTTTATTCACAACAGCACTCTGGTCATCGACGACATCTACGACAACAGTCTGGAAAGACGAGGCAAGCCCTGTGTCCACTACTTGCATGGCCTGCCCGCCACGATCAACTCTGGTTGTTACGTCTACTTCAAGGCCTTCCAGAGACTGCTGGCCAGCCTGGCCAACCAGTGCCCGACTCTGCAGGCAGGCCTGACAGAGATCTACCTGCAGGAGATGGCGAGTGTCCATGAGGGTCAGGCCATCGATATCAATTGGAGCAGGTCAGTCAGGTCGTTAAAAGTGACGAGGAGGACTACCTGCAGATGGTCGGCAGCAAAACCTCGGCGTTGATGCGCATTGGGGGTCCGGATGCTCTGCCTAGTGATGGAAACGCAGGCCCCTCAGACGCAGGCCTACGTCCGACTGACCGAGCTCTGCGGGGCTGCCTTCCAGATCGCGGACGATGTGATCAACCTCACTTCCGAAGAGTTCTCTAAGGGCAAAGGCATGCACGGATAAGACATCCATGAAGGTAAGATCAGCCTCATTGTAGTCGATTTCCTGGAAAGAGCCGCAGAACGGGATGCGGACAGGCTGACCCAAATCCTGGCGATGGGCCCCTCCGACCCCGCGCTGGTGGAGGAGGCGATCGGGCTGCTGGCCAAGACCGGCAGCATCCAGCGCTGCCAGGAGCTGAGCACCAGCCTGGTCCGCGAGTTCTGGTCGCAGCACGGCGGGGTCCTGCCGCAGAACGAGTTCCTGGACGAGCTGCGGGAGCTGACCTGGTTCATGGCCAGGCGACAGAAATGAATCGGAATGTGTGATTTTGTGAAGCTCACCAGGTATGTCATTTTCGGGGGGTCGTGCCTGGTGACCGTGCTGGGGGTGGTGCTCTTGACCAGTCGCCTGCTGACCAGTCACCGTCGTCTACAACCTGCAGACCACTCCGCTGGACGGCCTCCCCAAGGCCAAGAGCGTGGTCTTCGGCATCTTCTACTCGATCTCGACACTCACGATCCTCTTCGGGCTGTGTGGGGTGTTCGGGGCCTTCAAAAAGAACCGCTGCCTGCTCTGCATCTATTCCGTGCAGTCGATCGTGACGGGCCTGCTGGCGCTGGCACTGGGGGTGGCCGCCTTCGTGTTCTTTCCGACCCTGTTCAACAACACCACCTGCTCCACCTCCTCAGGCAGCCTCACCAACTTCATCCCCATCTTCTAGAACCTGTACCAGTAGAGCTACCAGTTCTACGGGACCACTGCATGTCCGGCCCTCTACCCCGGGTTCTCGGACCAGTACACCCCCCAGCAACAGGCTGACCTGTAGGCCATCAATTTCGTGGCGGTCGAGGCTGGCCCCACTGCTTTTCAGAGTGCGGTCAGTAACTGCACAGGCATTAACGAGTCGGTCTACACGGAGGGGCTGCTGGTCCTGGAGAGGAGTCTGTAGTGCTCTGGCATGTGTCTGGCGCCTGTGGAGCCTGCCGCCCGGGGCTACTACTACTCGTTTTCGGACGTGGCGGATGGCCTGCCCGAAGAATCCTGCTACCTCTCAATGACAGCATTTTCAAAGGGCCTGGCGGGCAGGGTGGGCGGGCCGGCGATCGGCCTGAGCATCTTCTTCGCAATAAACCAGGCGCTGATCTTCGTGGTGTGCTGCCACGCGCCGAAGCCAGCCTCCGAAGAGAAAAGGCCGTTCGAATTCGGGTACGAACTGACTTGATTGGATGCGGATACATGGGTTGTTTAATATTGGACTGATGTCCAAGAAGTGCGATCGCATCTTCAACTACGAGCTTAATATCGAGCATCTCAAGAAAAACCTTAACTACATCCTCCTCGAAAGCCTCGACCAGCTGGCCCAGCCCGGCCACCACCTGCCGCTCACGCACTTCGTCAACCGCAGCAAGTTCGACAAGCCCGCCACCTCCACCTCCAACATCCGCAAGGCAGCTGCTCAGCCCAGCCATTTCTTCCGCCAGCATTCGCTGGCTGCCGACTACCTCTCCGAGAAGAAGAAAGAGATCTTCCACGTGCCCGACCCCGGCTTCTACGAGCCGAGGGCGGCCGACCCAGGCCGGTTCGCAAGGCTGGTGGGCAGGAAGGCAGCCAGGGCGCGGGAGGCCGACCTGAAGTCCTACGAGACAGGGGGGCCTGGCTGGATCCTGCGGCAGAAGCAAGTGCGAATGGACAAGCAGCTCGGCCGATAAGACGTAATAAACTTCCGCAACCCAGGCCAGCGCATCCCAGCAGCAGCCTTCAAGCCACTAAGCGAGGACAACTCCGACAAAGACGCAGGGATGATAAAGACGATCAGCCTCAAGGCACTCAGCGAGGAGGAGAATCAAGGAGGTGCCACTGCGCCTCTTCCGGAAGTACAACCTGATGGAGATCATCAAGCGGAAGAAGAAGAAGCTGTTCTGATTTATTCATGCAGGACAAGACTGACACGGCTGACCGGCCCAGCGTCAGCCAGGACGATCTCAAGGTCCGGGGCGAGCTGAGGGTCAAGGACTCCCCGACCGTCCAGACTATTGCTAAGGACTACGAGTAGGAGGAGGCCAACCTCAGGCTCTACTTCGAGCAGGTCAGCAAGAACACTGGCGCCAACCCCCGCGTGCTGCGGCGCAGGCGCTACGAGGAAAAGGTCCGGAACTTCAATGAATCGGTCAAGCAGCTCGAGCTGCAGAAATTGCTGAAGGGCTATGAAGCGATCACTCCCGAAGAGCGAGAGACCCTCAACCTCATAAAGCGCAGACTGCAGTGGAACTGCCTGGTGGCGGTGCCGATCAACGTGGGGGCGGCCTTCCTGGGCACCTGCGTGCTGAAGTTCATCTCGAGACCAATCAAGATCGCCGCTCTGCTGCTGGGCGGCGGGGCGGGCGGGATGATGGGGCTGATAATGACCACGGAGTACGCGCTGCGGCGGATGGAGGCGCTGGGCCCGGAGTACTCGCTGGGCGGAACGCCATGATGGAAATCGAGGAGAACCGCACGGACAAGACAGAACGCGAGTGATCCGGATATCAAACCGTGACGCGCCAGGCGATCATGGCCTTATCGTAGCCCCCCACCGAGAACAGCTGCTTATCGTCCTTGCTCCACTCCAGGTTCTGCACCGAGTGGCTGTGCGACTTGAAGTCCGTGAAGGTGCCCTTCTTGGCCGGGAAGGTGTACACCCGCACGCAGCCGTCCTGGGTGCCCAGCGCCAGACAGGTCTTCTTGTTGCTGGCCGAAATCTCGTTCACGAAGGACGGCGCGATCAAGTCAATCCAGATGTCGTTCGACTCGATGCTGAACTTGTTGAAGGACGCCCATTCCAGCGCCTCGATCTCGGGCACCTTCAGCCGCTCGCCCTTCAGGTTGAAGTATTTCAGCTCGTGGTTGCTGGAGCTGACCCGCAGGACGCTGCTATCCTGGTTCCAGTCGAAGTTGAGGATCGGGTCCTTGAAGCACTCGATCTCCACCTGCGTCTCGTAGACATCGCTGTCGGTCACCACCAGCCTGCCGTTGCGCAGGCCGATGGCTAGGCGCTTCCCGTCTGGCGAAAATCGCATTATCTCCGACCAGCTGTCGGTCAGCTTCTTCGTGATCTTCGGGTCGTGGGTCTGGCTGGTCTCGTAGACCTGCAGCTCGCCGGACAGGCACACGAAGGCCAGGTCCTCGTTGGGCGGGTTGTAGGCCACCGCCCTCGCCTGCTGCCCCGCACTCCAAGGCGAGTAGGGCGACAGCGCCTCTCCCGAGGCCACCTCCTTATCGTTGATCTTGATCTCGTTGGTGACGGCCTTGGTCTTCAAGTCAAACACCAGGATTTGTTGTCATCGCCTGCCGTGATGACCTCGTCGTGGAGGGGGTTGTAGGCCAGCCCCCATAGTTCGCCCGCGTAGTGCGAGTTGATCAGCACGGACTGGTTGTCGCCTTGCAGGTGCAGCAGCTTGCAGCACCTGAGGGCGGCTAATATCCGCCCGTCTGATACGTGAATGCTCTTGCAGAAATCCTCGAGGACGATCGTGTTCAGGACCTGCAGTTCAGGGCCCAACACCTTGATTGTCTTGTCGAGCTCGCCTGAGCTATAAATCTTGTCCTGGCAGGAGGTGACGCAGGTCACTGTCCCCTCATGGACGGAGGCCCGCTTAGACATCTTGCAGACGGTGCCATTCAGGGTGCCAAACACCGCCTCGCCTAGCGAGTTGATTGCCACCGATGTGGCCACCTCTTTGAAGTAGTGCAGGCGGTTGAGTTTAGACCCCACTCGCTCGAGCATGAACAGTCCCTTGTTGGTGGCCAGGGCGCAGGCCAGCTTGGCATGGGCAGCCATGCACAGCACTGATTCAGGGAACTTGAGGGTCGCCAGTTGCTTGCCCGTGCTGGCCTCGAACAGATGCACCTTCTGGCGCACGGAGCTGTCCACCGTGTATATCACATTGCCTAGTTCAGAGAACCGCAGGCAGGCCACTGCCCCAGTGTTCCTACCCTGACTGAACTTCGAAACGCAGGCCATGGTGCCCGGATTCCAGACACAAATGAACGGCTCCTTCCGCAAGAGCCCGTTGCGACCAGGTCCTTCTCAGGGCAGTAGTCTAGCGCAATGATATCAAACTTGTGATACTAGACGCTGTCCTTCTTCGGCCCGCCCCCGAAGAAGGCCTGGCTGCGGTCGGCAGGGTTCATGACCACCCCAACGCACGCCGACGAGAACACTGCCTTGCCGTCCTTCGTCAGGAAGCAGTTGTTCTGGGACTCCATGCTCATACCGTTGATGTGCATTATCTTGAGGGCCGGCAGAGTCTCAACTTTTGGCTTAGCGGTGCTCGTGGGCAGTTAGCCCTTCCAAGGGAAGGGCGCCCTGGGGGGACTGCTGTCCTTGTCATCCTCGATCATGAAGGGGTCCTCCTCCTCCTCCTCCTCGTCGCCGCTGGAGGAAGGGTCCGAGTCATCGTCAGGCTTGACCCTGAACCGCTCGCCGAGGGCCAGCGCATTCTCGTAAAACTTGAAGGACATGGATCTATTATTATATGTAACTCCCAGTCCACAGCATCTTTTATTATACAGCGGAATGCATGCACTAACTGTCAGCAAAGGAACGCTCCGTCCGGGCTGTCCTCGTTCATCGAGCACATTCCTAACGCCAGGTCGTCTTTCCACTCGCTGCTGTAGCTCCGCCCTGCTGCGGTAGTTATCATGCCTTTTCCGTTGCGCAGGCCGTCTTTCTCAATAGCCGCGAAAGGTCTGCCCATTTTTCCACCGGTAGATCCCGTAACCGTGTTTCTTGCCCCCTGCGAACTCGCCTTCATAGACGCCTTTCTGCTTGGAGTAGATGAATTTACCTTTGCCCTGGTAGAGGCCATTGAGGTACTCCCCTACGTGTATGTTCCCCGAGGGGAACATAGTCTTTCCAGTGCCATTCGGCAGTCCTTCCTTAAACTCCCCCTAGTAGGTACCCCCTCCTTTCAAAGTCAATTTGCCAGAGCCCGACCTCAGCCCTTTGCTGAAAGTCCCGTCGTAAAAGGATTAAGGGTCCTTATAGAAACCGGTGCCTTCGGCCTTGCCGTTCTTGAAGTCCCCCTTGTATTAAAGATCCTTCTTCGATAGTTCACCTGCCCCGTTAGGGAGGCTGTCCACCATCCACCCTTGGAACAGGTCGCCGTTGCTGTAGATTATCCGGCAGGGCCCGTTCGGATCACCGTTCCTAAAAACCCCTTCCAACATTCCTCCCCGTATGAAGATAAGCCTACCCCGCCCCTCCGGTAGTTCATTCTTCCACTCGCCCTCGTAATTGGCATTCTTCTTGACCAGGTAAGTGGGGGGGGGGCCAGGGTTGCCCCCGTCGGCTGCGGCGGGTACTCGAATGGAGGCAGGCTGCTTTATTTGGTTTTTACTAGCTGCGGGACTGAGATTGTCTTGGCTGACTTCAGGTTAAACTGGCTCGAGGTTAGCTCGGTGTGACCTTGTGGAGAGTGGCCGCAGAAGGATTGATGGTCTTTGGTTGACTGTTCAAAGCGACTGACTGCGAGCGGTTTTTGGTCGTCCCCGTCGCGCGTGACCGTGTGACGGGTACCGTCGCAACAGCAGTTGTCACGGCAATGAGGCTCACAACTGCATTTTATGTTGCCCATTATTTAAAAGAGAAATTCGAACAAATTAATATTAATCACTTTGCAGCAAGCCTGAAAATCCCTCAGCCCTCGATCTGAGGCAGCTTCTGCCTCGAGAAGTCGCTTTCCCACATCGAGCGCCCCCGCCTGTCAAAGTCACTCTTCTTCTCGAAAATGTCCGCCGCAGCCTGGTTCTGTTACCTAACCGAAAAAAACTATTATTTGTTCATGACCCGGGTGGGCCACTCGCCTGGGGACTTACTCCGGTCTTCAGACTTGTTCTACACGAAAAACCGGTTTTTCTTGGGCTACCTGCCCTTCGCAGCCTTCTTGTCCGACTCCCTCCGCATGCAGGAAATCAGTTCGATCGGCTGCAACGGCAGTATGGAGGGCCTTTTTCTTGGGCATGGAGTGGACCCGAAAAGATCGATTTTTATAGTTCTACTCGACACCCTTGCGAAGCTCTATCACCTGGCTCTCCAGCTCACATGCTTCCTTCAGGTCGAAGTCCTGGGACTCGGGCTCCGAGTCGATCCCACCCGAAGAGTAGCCATCGGATGAGTGGGG